>NC_083241.1:7321780-7334280 GCF_032191835.1 Heteronotia binoei | reverse complement strand
ATTATAATGGACTATTAATCAATGTAGATAATACTAATAAGTAAGCAATTTTTCTCTTATTTGTATTATTATTTCTCTTCTTTGTATTTTATCATAGTTACAAGTTCTTTTTTTTTTAAGTAGATTCTGATAATGTTATATTACCTTTTATTTCTTTTTTATATTTTAAGTAGAATGCACCGGGGAAGTCACGGAAAGGGGGGAGGGAGGTAGAAAAATATAGATACTTATTTTTTTGGATAGTAATTGATGAGTGATCTAATATGTTGCTGAATAATAAAAATTGTATTACAAAAAAAAAAAAGAAACTAGAGACGACCTGTACTGTAGCAATCTTGAGTATGCCGTTCAGGTGTGTAACTGTAAGTTGCACGCCTACTTTTGATTTGCTCGTGGGCCTGATAGGACCCCTCTGGGGGCCGCATGTTCGACACCCCTGATCTAGTGCTTTCTTTGCACAAGGTGTTGGCACTGGGAAAGGTGACTCTGAAAGTCCCTGGCACCCAGAAGAGCAAAACAGCAACGTTATAAACATCGCAACGTAGGCGTGTTTCACGGCGCGCCTCTTCCAGGTTCATCGCAGTGCCAAATAACATAGAACGCCAAGCTGGATCAAGAGACCTTCCTTGCTTGCTCGAGAGATTAACGCTGTTGCCGCAGCCTTTGACGTGCTCCACAAGCGGTGGCAAACTGTTTGCCCAGTGTAATGGGATCCAAAGCAAGTCAATGGAGGTGGGCACGGAGGAGGAAAGGGGGAGATCCCCAAAGGGTACAGATGCTATGGGCACGGTCAGCGCTGGAACGATGCAAAGAGGATTAGCTCCGGTAGAATCAATGACAAATGTTTGTATTTGCGATGTGCACACTGGGAAAGATTCACAGAGTCCTTGACTGCATGGCTAGAGGAAAACAAGAGGCAGTTTGGCCAACTAGAGCTGCCAACATCCAGGTGGGGCCTGGAGATCTCCTGAAATAACGACTGAACTTCAGACCACAAAGATCAATTTCCCTGGAGAAAGAGGGTGGTGGACTCTATGACGTTTCCCTACTGAAAGCATGATTGCTTCCTTCCTTCCTTCCTTCCTTCCTTCCTTCCTTCCTTCCTTCCTTCCTTCCTTCCTTCCTTCCTTCCTTCCAGCCAGCCAGCCAGCCAGTTTGGTGCAGTGGTGAAGTGTGCGAACTCTTATCTGGGAGAACCGGGTTTGATTCCCCACTCCTCCAGCTGCTGGATAGGCCTTGGGTCAGCCATAGCTCTCGCAGAGGTTGCCCTTGAAAGGGCAGCTGCTGTGAGAACCCTCTCAGCCCCACCCACCTCACAGGGTGCCTGTTGTGGGGGGAGAAGATAGAGGAGATTGTACGCCACTCTGAGTCTCTGATTCAGAGAGAAGGGCGGGGTATAAATCTGCAGTCATCTTCTTCTGAGGAGGTGGTTTGCCATTGCCTGCCTCTGCATCTTCTCCTTTCTTCCTTATTTCCTTCCTTCCTCCCTCCTTCCCTCGATTCCTCCCTCCCTCCCTCCTTCCTTCCTTCCTTCCTTCCTTCCTTCCTTCCTTCCTTCCTTCCTTCTTTCCTCCCTTCCTACCCTCCCTCCCTTCCTTCCCATCCTCCCTCCCTCCCTTCGTTCCCTCCCTCTCGTAGGAACTGTCCTTCAAAGGGCAGCTGCTGTGAGAGCCCTCTCAGCCTCACACACCTCACAGGGAGTCTGTTGTGGGGGGAGAAGATAGAGGAGATTGTAAGTGCTCTGAGTCTCTGATTCAGAGAAGGGCGGGGTATAAATCTTCTGAGGAGGAGGAGGAAGAGAAGGAAGAGGTGGTTTTCCATTGCCTGCCTCTGCATCTTCTCCTTCCTTCCGTACTTCCCTCCTCCCTCCCTCCCACCCTTCCTTCCTCCCTCACTTCCTGGCTCCTTCCCTCCCTTTCTTCCTCCCTCCCTCCCTCCCTTCCTTCTTTCCTCCATCCCTCGCTCCCTCCCTCCTTCCCTCCCTCCATTTCTTCCTTCTTCCCTCCCTCCCTCCTTCTTCCCTCCCTTCCCTCCCTCCCTTCCTCCCTTCTTTCCTCTCTTCCTTCCTTCCTTCCTTCTTTCTTTCTCTTTCTTTCTTTCTTTCTTTCTTTCTTTCTTTCTTTCTTTCTTTTTCTTTCTTTCTTTCCTTCTTTCTTTCTTTCCTTTCTCCCTTCTTTCCTCCCTCCCTCCCTTTCCTCTCTCCCTTCCTTCCCTCCTTCCCTTCCCTCGTTTTTCCTTCCTTCCCTCCCTCCCTCCCTTCCCTTTCTGCCTCCCTCCCTTCCTTCCTTCCTAACCTTCCTCCTTCCCTCCCTCCCTCCCTCCCTCCCTCCCTCCCTCCCTCCCTCCCTTCCTTCCTTCCTTCCTTCCTTCCTTCCTTCCTTCCTTCCCCCCTCCCTCCCTTCCTTCTTTTCTTCCTCTCTCCCTTCCTTCCTTCCTTCCCTCCCTCCCTTCATTCCTTTCCTCCCTACCTTCCTTCTTTCCTTCCTTTCCTCCCTCCCTCCCTTCCTTCTTTACTTCCTCTCTCCCTTCCTTCCCTCCCTCCCTTCATTCCTTGCCTCCCTCCCTTCCTCCCTCCCTTCCTTCTTCCCTCCCTCTTTTCCTTCCCTCCCTCCCTTCTTTCCTTCCTTCCTTCCTTCCTCCCTTCCTTCCCGTCCTCCTGTAAAGCATGCTATTTCTATGTGCCTAATAGGCAGGCCAGATATACAGCAGAACACCACCATGCCCTATTCTCTTCCCCCCGCCCCCCGCCCCCCATTACAACAAAAGAGTGCATAATAAATCCATCTGGACCCAGGATGTTTAGGTTAACCTTGCAGTAGCTGTGTAGAGTGCCTCTCCCCCAGATTCACACAGCCAGGTCTTATCAGCTCTCAGAGAAAGTGTGAGAAAGGGAGATGTTTTTATTAGCTTGCATTCCTTAGCCATAAGAGAGATGCTAGAAAGTAGTCTTTGAACCTGTGACTCAAATTGCATCTCTATGTTATCCTTTTGAAGTTATCTGTATGCCTTGCTTTTGAAGTTTTCCTATAAGTAACTATTCAATGCTGTGTACGTCATTACTTTCAAGGAGTCCATCCTTGGATAAGCTATGGAGTTTTACAATAAAGCAACTTTTGATTAAATGAACAAAAGCTTGATAATTGAGAAATATTGATGCTTGACATCTCCCTCCCTCCCCCCTTCCTTTCCTTCCTTCCTTCTTCCCTCCCTCCCATCTTTCTTTCCTTCCTTCCTTCCTCCCTGCCTCCTTCTCTCCCTCCCACCCTTCCTTTTTTCCTTCCTCCCTCTCTTCCTCCCTCCCTCCCTTCCTTTCCTCCCTCCCTTCCTCCCTTTCCTCCCTCCCTCCTTCCCTTCCTTCCTTCCTTCCTTCCTTCCTTCCTTCCTTCCTTCCTTCCTTCCCTCCGTTCCTTTTTCCCTCCGTCCCTTCCTTCCTTCATCCCTCCCTTCCCTCCCTCCCTTCTTCCCTTCCTTCCTTCTTTCTTCCCTCCCCTTCTTTCCTTCCTTCCGTCCTTCTTCCCTCCCTTCCTTCCCTTCCTTCTTTCCTGCCTCCCTCCCTCCCTCCCATCCTTCCTTCCTTCCCTCCCTCCCTCCCTTCCTTCCTCATAAGCGGACCTCCGCCCCCATTCCCCCAAACTGCCCTGCAACCAGAGCTTCTTGCTCAGACCTACCAAAGCATCCCCCAACCAAGCCACTGTTGGAATCCATGCCACCCTCGGTGAATGAGCACAGGTGTGCTAACCCACACCTTTTTGCGGTGAGAGAGGCGGTTGAACTTGTTCCGAGCAGGGCTCTCCTGTTTGCACCCTCAGTGGTGGGAGGCGAGCTGGCCGAGGTCTTCCTTCCTTGCAAGTGGGGCTTCTCCCCCCCCCCCTCCGCATTCCTTCCAAGGAAACCTCCCGGTTGTGGCAGAGAGGTCACGGTGCCTCTTACTGTATCATGCAGCCAAGAAAAACATCTTGGGGTGGGGCAGAAGTCTTTCATCTGGATCTCTGTCTTCAAAGGTGCCATATGTCAGATATGCCTTTCCTTGGGTGTCACCTGGGTTGGAAGAGACTCCACTCCCTGACTTCCTTGACATGGAATGTGTCACCTAGCCTAGGGGAAAGGAGAGAATCTCTGCTCAAGAGGAGTTCTGCTCACCTGGCAGGTGCCAGAGTTTAAGCAACAACGGAGTTGCATCATAGAGGAAAGGTGAAAAACCCCACCCTTGTTTGTCCCCTTACAGGGCTCTTTTTCTAGCAGGACCTCCTTTGCATATTAGGCCACACCCTTCTGATGTAGCCAATCCTTCTGGAGCTTACAGTAGGCCCTGTACTAAGAGCCCTCTAAGCTTTTGAAGGATTGGCTACATCGGGGGGCGTGGCCTAATACGCAGAGGAGCTCCTGCTAGAAAAAGAGCCCTACCCCTTGATAAAGGGTTGCCAGCCTCCAGGTGGGGCCTGGAGATCTCCCGCTTTTACAACTGATCTCCAGCTGGCAGAGATCAGCTCCCCTGGAGAAGATATAAAGCCAGAGAGCTCGCAGGTATGAGTGGGTATATGACTTTTGAACACCCTGTGAGGGTTTTAACAAATGCATGTATTGAAAAACAAAATATTAACCACAGAATTTTTCACATATTAATTCTTGAAATATTTTTATAGTCCATTTTACAAAGACAATGCACACGGTTCTTTCTTTGTTTGTAGGACTTCCTGAAGTCCAAGAATTCCCAATCAGGTGTGACTGCATTTCCCAACCAGGTGTGGCGCTGCTTCCGTTCACTTTTGGAGTTAATCCTTCCTCAGTCAGCTCACCAAGGGATACAGGATTTCCATTGAAACAGAGGTAAGATGGCCCTCTGACAGCAATACGGATCTTGCAGATTTAGGGGGAGGTATTTGTGAATTTCCTGCATTTAAAAAAAAAAGAAAATATTTAATTGTTTGTCTGTGTCCTTTGTAAAGTTTACAGCTCTGCTACTTAATCTTAAATAGGAACACGCATGGTCCGGCCCAACAATCCAGTCCGTATGAGTTCAACACCCACTCTCCAAAGCAGTCATTTTCTCCAGGGGAATTGATTTCGTTCATCTGTAGAGAAGCTGTAATTCCAGACAGGACTTTTTTGTGTAGCAGGAACTCTTTTGCATATTAGGCCATACCCCCTGATGTAGCCAATCCTCCTGGAGCTTACTGTAGTTCCTGCATCAAGAGCCCTGTAAGCTCCAGGAGGATTAGCTACATCAGAGAGGTGTGGCCTAATATGCAAAGGAGTAGGCTTGCCAAGTCCCAGCGGGGGTTCTTCCTCTTTCCCAGGCTTGTTCCCGCCCCCAGTCAGCTGGCCGGTGGGAGGGGGGAAGCCCCACCCCCACAGCTAACATGTCTTTCCACCTCCGGAGGCTTCAGTCCCCAATTGGAAAGGCTTCCTCTTGGGATGGTGTGTCTGTGTTACTTTGAAGAAGTTGGCAGCAACTCGTGAGTAGAGATGCCAGTCCCTCGCTTCAGAGTTGCAAGAAATGGGGGGGGGAGGAAATGTCTGCTGGGCACTTCATTATTCCCTATGTGGAGATCGATTCTCATAGGGTATAATGGGGAATTGATCTGGAGGTATCAGGGGCTCTGGAGGGGCTGCATTATGAGGTAGAGGCACCAAATTTTCAGTATAGCATCTAGTGCCTCTCCCCAAAATACCCTCCAAGTTTCAAAACGATTGGACCGGGGGGTCCAATTCTATGAGCCCCCAAAGATGGTGCCCCTATCCTTCATTATTTCCTATGGAAGGAAGGCGTTTAAAAAGGTGTGCTGTCCCTTTAAATGTGATGGCCAGAACTCCCTTTGGAGTTCAATGATGCTTGTCACACCCTTGCTCCTGGCTCCACCCCCAATGTCTCCTGGCTCCGACCCCAAAGTCCCCAGATATTTCTTGAATTGGACTTGGCAACCCTACAAAGGAGCTCCTACGACAAAACAAAAAGCCCGGGTTGAAACATCTGAAAAGTGTTCTTTGAAGAGCTGAGAAAGATTGCAGAGAAGATCAGCCGCCGTGTGATCCACATGCACGGCGGTTCAGTCCAGAATACCACTGCAGACCGGGGGGGGGGGGGCAGTGCCAGAATAAACCCTGTGGAGGCCCCTACGCAGTCACAATCTCAGGGGCGCCCTCCCACTTCCTTATTCCCTATGTGGAATAACTCTCAGCTTCCTCCCTACCGCCCGCGGCCCCCACTGCAGCCTGCAGGCCCCTTCTCAAAAGCCCCCTTGACAAAGCTGCGGGGGAGAGGCAGAGAGAGGCAAACTTGGCAACGACGCCAGCGGCAGCCGCACCAGGCAAGTCGGGCAAAGAGCGGCTCGGTTGCTGGCTGCGTGTGCAGGCTGGGAGGGCTGCAAGCAGGGGGGAAACCAGCGGGGGGGGAAGCCAGCTTGGGGTCCTTAAAGGCGTGGGGCCCATAAGCCAGTGCCTACTTGGGCTAATTGTTAATCTGGCCCTGGAGGGGGGGGGAGCAGGTGGATCCGAGGCCTCTCCCTCCCTCCACCTGTCAGCTACATCACCAAAATTAATTGCACATCAGAAGAACAGCAGCTCTCCAACGGCTAATCTCCCTGAGTTTGGGGGCTATAAATCTTCCCGGAGCCTATTAATAAACTATAATAGCAATATTCGGAGAATAATGGTCCATTATCTCAAGCCTCGGGATGACAGAGCAATCAAAAAGACGGTGAATTATGGATCCCGGGAGGGGGAGAGGGAGACAAACAAAGATGACGGGGATATTACGAGCTCGAGAGGCTTTGCCACGGCAGGGCTCGGCTTTGGAAACAACGGCCCGATGACTGTGGCCGAGCAGCAAAAGTGGTTTCAATAATAACTTCACCACAAGCCCCCTCGGGCCAAGAGAAAAGGTGGCAGCGGTGGGGTAAATGGTTTTAATTAATCCGTTAAAGACAACAAACCAGTGAATGTGTTTAGGTCCCGCTTACGGGAGAATAGCACCTCGCAAGGTCTGGGTGTATTTGTCTATTGAGCTGGTTATGCCCAGGGCGCGTGTTTTGCAAAAGGAGCTCCTTTGCATATTAGGCCACGCACCCCTGATGTAGCCAATCCTCCAAGAGCTTGCAGGGCTCTTAGTGCAGGGCCGACTGTAAACTCTTGGAGGATTGGTTACATTAGGAGTGTGTGGCCTAATATGCAAAGGAGTTCCTGCTACAAAAGAAGCCCTGGTTATGTCCTACTTTTGTCCTCAATGCGGACTCAAAGCAGATTAGAGCATCAGTCACCCTTCTTTTATTTTATCCCAGGATGGCCAAGTCCAACTCAGAAAATACCTGGGGACGTTGAGGGTGGAGCTAGGAGACTTCCCCATTCCCTAAAATAAATAAATAAAAACATAGCAGTGCAGTTGCCCTGAATACAGTCTTCATTTCCTGGTCTCACAGTAGCTGGCTGCACTTCCACTAAATGAAAGTGAACACACCCACACACTCTCTCACACAAAGTAGCCAAAATAAAACTGTCTGCAAGCACACATTTTGTGATCTCACTGGGGGAATTTACTCATGGGGGTTGCTGAATGTAACCCTCTGCTGTATTTTCACCCACTTCTTCAAACTATCCCAGGAAATGAAAGGTTCTAGTTTACTCTTTACTATGCAAATGACTTCCGAAAGCAATGTAAAAGAAATGGAGGGACTAGGCCGGAATCTCTTCCTTTCTCACAGCTTCACAACAGGAACAGCCTTGTGGCTCTGTCAGCTTGCCCCACCCCTATTAAGCCTTGCTCCTACTGAGATTTAAAGAGACACACACCTTCCAAGTTTCCAAGCTTCTTCTAAACCTTTGGAGATGGAAAGGCACATCGTGAGTCACTGTTGGTGGTGTATAGCAGGGAGGAGCCTGCAAAACTACAGATACCCCACTGGGACCTGGGGACTGGAAAGCCTATTTTATCCTCACCACCACCAGCCCCCCTGCAAGGCTGTGAGAGAGTGACTGTCCCAGGGTCACCCAGTGAGCTTCTATGCCCAAGTAAGGATTTGAACCCAGGTCTCCCAGGATCCTACTCCAACTTTCTAACCACTACACCGTTTTGGATCTCTCACCGGAGTGCTTCTTTCCAACTCTGCTGTCTAGGATTGCCAAGTCCAATTCAAGAAATATCTGGGGACTTTGGGGGTGGAGCCAGGAGACTTTGGAGGTGGAGCCAGGAGACATTGGGGTGGAGCCAGGAGCAAGTGTGTGACAAGCATGATTGAACTCCAAAGGGAGTTCTGGCTAGTACATTTAAAGGGACCGCACACCTCTTAAATGCCTTCCCTCCATTGGAAATAATGAAGGATAGGGGCACCTTCTTTGGGGGCTCATAGAATTGGGTTAGGGTGAGGCGCCAGATGCTATGCTGCAAATTCGGTGCCTCTACCTCAAAAATCAGGCATCCCAGAGACCCAGATACCCACAGATCAATTCTCCATTATGCCCTATGGGAGGTTCTGGAGCTCCACTCCGGTGAGCTCCTGCCCAAAAGTGGCCTGGTCCTACCTCCCACAGCACGATCTGGGGGTACCTCTCTTTCCCCATTCCCAAAAGTCCAAAGATGTGCACAGGCTCGACCAGCTTGGGAACCCCAAAGCAGAAGCTCTGAGCCTCAGAACAAAGGGTTTCCAACCTTCAGGTGGGGCCTGGAGAGAACCTCCAAAATTAGGGCTCGTTTCCAGGCAACAGAGATGAGTTCCCCTGGAGAGAATAGCAGCTTTGGAGGGTGGACTCTGGATATTGTACCCTGATAATGCCCCAACAGTCCCCAAACCCACCTTCCCCAGGCTCCACCCTTCCAAAAAACGCCAGGAATTTTCCAACTTGGAACTTGCCACCCTCTAGTAAAACATGTCCAGTTTGCCCCCAAAGCCCCTCCAGTATTTATACCTTGCGTTTCTCCCCAAAGGGGACCCAAAACATCTTACAGCATCGTTGTCCAGTCCTCCGTTTTATCCTCACAACAACCCTGTGAGGTAGCTTAGGCTGGAAGTGTCTGGCCTAAGTTCTCCCAGCAAGCTTTCATGGCAGCGTGGACCTCTGAAACTGGGTCTCCCAATCCTGTTAGCAGGGCTTTTTGTTTTGCAGCAGGAACTCCTTTGCCTATTAGGCCACACACCCCCTGATGGAGCCAACCCTCCAAGAGCTTACAGGGCTCTTAGTACAGGGTCCAGAGATAGAATTCTAGCAGGGGCTCCTTTGCATATTAGGCCACACACCCCTGATGGAGCCAACCCTCCAAGAGCTTACAGGGCTCTTAGTACAGGGTCCAGAGATAGAATTCTAGCAGGGGCTCCTTTGCCTATTAGGCCACACACCCCTGATGGAGCCAGTCCTTCAAGAGCTTACAGGGCTCTTTGTAAACGGCCTACTGTAAGCTCCAGGACATCAGGGGGCGTGGCTTAATAGGCAAAGGAGCTCCTGCTACAAAAATGGTCCCGCCTGCAGCAGTCATTCCATAGAAAAAGAGATGCCAGAGCTCATTACAACTCATTTGCATATGCGACACACCCCTGACATCACCAGAAGGAGTACTAAATTATAGCAGCTCAGCATCTTATCTTAAAATGCTTCTTGAATTAGAATTGTCATAATCAGTGGTCATTTTATAGAAAAATAGGTGGTGGAGCTCATCCAGGGATTGTTATGCAGCTGCACCTGCTATTCAATGGACAAGGAGGTGGAACTCTCAGAAGGAGGAGGCCTGGTCATAATAAAATCTTCCTCCCATCACACTTTTTAAATTACTTTCTCCTCTGTGGCCACAGTGGCATGAGGAAGATTTCCATCTCTCTGCTTTATATTTTTTTTGTTTTTTCCCCCATTTATTTCTTTGTGTGTGTGTGTGGTGAAAAATATTAGAAAGTTTGTCAAATCTTAGAGTTCAGCAAAATTCTCACAGGGGGTTTGGACAATGGAACCCAAAAGTAAGTATTGGGGTTTCGGTAAGAAAAAAGCACAATAAAATTTAGAGGTTCCGGAGCTCTGAAGCCTTCCAGACTGGACCAGCTCTTTAAAATGCAGGAAAAAAAACACAACAGCTGTGTCATATTAACAGCCTCAATTCATCAGGTTCCAGAGTGATTCCCAAACGCTGGATGAGCTGAAAGGCTGCAGGGTCGTCGCGAGAGAGATTTTTGCCATCTCGAGCCAGCAGACGAATGACAGCCACCCGGAGTCTCTCCACCGGCCCATAATTTATTCCACGCCCCAAATGCAATTTCATTTAATCAAGAGTTATCGTGCCCGCCCTTCCATCTGACGGTAATTTCTGCGGCAGGAGTTTTAATGAGATAAACAACCGCTCTTGAGTCACCTTAATGGAGAATTCCTGTGGATCGGCCCCAAAATACACATATTGTCCTAATTTGATTGTTTTTCTTGTTTGGGGGCTTGATTGAGGAAATTATTATTTTTTTTCTTTCCAAAATGAAATGACGCCGTCTCAAATATTACGGTTACGAGGCCTCTGGAACAGGTGCTGCCGCTTGGCTTTTAAAATACTAAAATGCCATTTTAAAAAAACAACAGGATTCTACCTCAGTGTCAAGGAAAATGATCCCCGAACCCGTAATAATTCAGCAAGGAAAAAAACAAATGAAGAAGCAACCTTCGAGATCAGGCTTAGAGTTTATCTTGGCTAGCATTCTTTTCCAATCAGATCCAGCCAGAATTGAGGGCTGCCAACTCCTAATGAGGAAATTCCTGGAGATTTGGGGGTGGGGCCAAGGAAGGGTGGGGTTCCGGCAGGGGAGGGAAGGGATCTCAGTCATATACAATGCTATAGACTCTACCCTCCAAAACCACCATTTTCTCCAGAGAACTGAGAGCCAGTTTGGTGTAGTGGTTAAGTGTGCAGACTCTTATCTGGGAGAACCGGGTTTGATTCCCCACTCCTCCACTTGCACCTGCTGGAATGGCCTTGGGTCAGCCATAGGTCTGGCAGAGGTTGTCCTTGAAAGGGCAGCTGCTGTGAGAGCCCTCTCCAGCCCCACCCACCTCACAGGGTGTCTGTTGTGGGGGAGGAAGGTAAAGGAGATTGTGAGCCGCTCTGAGACTCTTCGGAGCGGAGGGCGGGATATAAATCCAATATCTTCATCTACCTCACAGGGTGTCTGTTGTGGGGGAGGAAGGGAAAGGAGATTGTAGGCCACTCTGAGACTCTGTCCGTGAAAGGGCATCTGCTGTGAGAGCCCTCTCAGCCTCACCCACCTCACAGGGTGTCTGTTGTGGGGGAGGAAGGGAAAGGAGATTGTGAGCCGCTCTGAGACTCTTCGGAGTGGAGGGCGGGATATAAATCCAATATTTTCATCATCTTCTATCTTCATCTGTAGTCTAGAGACCTGTTGTGTTTCTGAGGGCTCTCTAGTCACCCCCAGAAGACTGGCAGCCCTATTGGAACCCCTGATCTTGAGACCCACATGGAAAGACCAAACTGGGTAGGGGAAAGGGAAAATTGGTGAATGCTGAAACCCCCTTCCCAAAGAACCAAAGACCCCAAACAACTGAATAGTTGGAAAGTTTAGTTTAGTTGATTTATATCCCGCCCTCCCCAACAAAGCAGGCTCAAGGCGGCTCACAAACATGATAGAAGAACAATAAAAACAGTTAAATTAAACATTAATATAAACAATTTAAAACAGTTGAAACAATTTGGTGCTAATTCCGTATGATTTATGATGGCATTGAGTGTTCTTGGACATCCAACTGGATCTAATATCCTGGCGGTGGAAAAAAGAAAGAGTTCCCAAATTGCACAGTGAAGAAGAAGATATTGGATTCATATCCCGCCCTCCACTCCGAAGAGTCTCAGAGCGGCTCACAATCTCCTTTATCTTCCTCCCCCACAACAGACACCCTGTGAGGTGGGTGGGGCTGTAGAGGGCTCTCACAGCAGCTGCCCTTTCAAGGATAACCTCTGCCAGAGCTCTGGCTGACCCAAGGCCATTCCAGCAGGTGCAAGTGGAGGAGTGGGGAATCAAACCTGGTTCTCCCAGATAAGAGTCCGCACACTTAACCACTACACCAAACTGGCTCTCCTTAGAGCCAGTGGTTAGAAAGTTGAAGTAAGATCAGGGACACCTGAGTATGAAGCCCCATTTTGGCATGGAAGCTCTTTATTCCTGGGGGACCTCTGGGCCCCACCTACGTAAGAAGGTTCCAGGAAACCTCTGAGCAGAATATAACAGTTTTCACACACACAACCGGTTGTTTGGCATAGTGGTTAAGTGCACAAACTCTTATGGGAGAACCGAGTTTGATTCCCCATTCCTCCTGCAGCTGCTGGAATGGCCTTGGGTTGGCCATAGCTCTCGCAGAGTTGTCTTTGAAAGGACAGCTTCTGGGAAAGCTCTCTCAGCCCCATGCACCTCACAGGGCATCTGTTGTGGTGGAGGAAGGTAAAGGAGATTGTGAGCCCCTCTGAGACTCTGAGATTCAGAGTGGGGAGCAGGATATAAATCCAATATCTTCTTCTTCTTCTTCTTCCCCCC
>NC_083241.1:7258832-7321680 GCF_032191835.1 Heteronotia binoei | reverse complement strand
CAGTCCAACACTCTCTCTCTCTCTATATATATACACACACACACACACACACACATACACACTGTGGCTAATAGCCACTGATGGACCTCTGCTCCATATTTTTATCTAACCCCCTCTTGAAGCTGTCTATGCTTGTAGCCGCCACCACTTCCTTGGCAGTGAATTCCACATGTTAATCACCCTTTGGGTGAAGAAGTACTTCCTTTTATCCGTCTTAACCTGACTGCAGGGCAACCGCCCCCCACAGGCCCTGTTTTCTAAGTATCCCTGAAACTCATGTAGTGTAGTGCAGGGGTGATCAACAGTATCTCTCCAGATGTTTTTTTTCCTACAACTCCCATCAGCCCCAGCCATTGGCCAATTCTATGAGCCCCCAAAGAAGGTGCCCCCTATCCTTCATTATTTCCAACGGAGGGAAGGCATTTAGAAGGTGTGCAGTCCCTTTCAATGTGGTGGCCAGAACTCCCTTTGGAGTTCAATTGTGCTTGTCACAACCTTGCTCCTGGCTCCACCCCCAAAGTCTCCTGGCTCCACCCCCAAATTCCCCAGATATTTCTTGAATTGGACTTGGCAACCCTAGATGCAGTTCATAATTGTGAAAAGCAAATCTCCCCCTCCCACCCAACACACACAAACACACACACACACACACACGAAGATCTGGGAGATTTTTTTTAGAGGGCAACAAAGGAAACTTGTCAACAACTTCTTGAAGCGCCTTTCAGAGGTTGCCTAGCAAAGCCAAGAGAGCATTGCCTCCCAGGCATGACTGGATTTAGGACAGCCCAAAACTCTCGCAGAGCAAAGTCCATTCCGGGAATCAGGAAGTACTTGAGCAGGGCTTTTTTTAATAGAAGAAGAAGAAGATAGAAGATATTGGATTTATATCCCGCCCTCCACTCCGAAGAGTCTCAGAGCGGCTCACAATCTCCTTTACCTTCCTCCCCCACAACAGACACCCTGTGAGGTAGATGAAGATATTGGATTTATATCCCGCCCTCCACTCCAAAGAGTCTCAGAGCGGCTCACAATCTCCTTTACCTTCCTCCCCCATAACAGACACCCTGTGAGGTGGGTGGGGCTGAGAGGGCTCTCATAGCAGCTGCCCTTTCAAGGACAACCTCTGCCAGAGCTCTGGCTGACCCAAGGCCATTCCAGCAGCTGCAAGTGGAGGAGTGGGGAATCAAACACGGTTCTCCCAGATAAGAGTCCGCACACTTCACCACTACACCAAACTGGGGGGGGGGGGGGGAGTCTGCTGAGCACTTCATTATTCTCTATGTGGAGATTGATTCTCATAGGTTATAGTAGACAAATAATAGACAAAGCCCAGAAGGAACTCATTTGCATGTCGAGCCACACCTCCTGACACCAAGCCAGTCGGAACTGCGTTCCTGTGTGTTCCTACTCAAAAAAAAAAGCCTTGCACTTGAGTATATAAATACCGAAATAACCTCAATAATAAAACGTGAGCACCCTTGGGCCTAAAGTAGATCTGATGACAACCTGATTCCTTTTTCTCTAAGATGGCAGCTGCAGAAGGAACCCAGTTCCCAAGCGCTGCAGAGGGCCAGTCTGGTTGCCAACTCCAGTTTGGGAAATTCCTGGAGACTTGGGGGCAGAGACTGGAGAAGGCAGGGTGTGGGACAGGGGTGACCAAACTTGCTTAATGAAAGAGCCACATAGAATAGATGTCAAATGTTTGAGAGCCACAAGACACGAACATCAGATGTTTGAGAGCCGCAAGAAAGAAGGAAGAAAGGGAGGGAAGAAGGAAGGAAGGACAATGGAGCACAAAAGCTGCTTGGAGAAGAAGGAAAAATCTGTTTCAAAAGGGCTGCTTTCTACCTTCTGTGCTCCTACAGTTGCCAATCTCCCGATGGGGCCAGAGCTAATCTCCAGACTGCAGAGATCAGCCCCCTTGCAGAAAACAGCAACTTTGGAGGGTGCAGTCTATGGCATTGTACTCTGGTTGCCAACCTCCAGGTGGTGCCTGCGGATCTCCAGCTTTGACAACTGATCTCCAACTGGCAGAGCTGGGCTCCCCTGGAGAAAATGGCTGCATTGACGGGTGGGACTCTATGGCATTATACCCTGCTGAGGCCCTTCCCCTCCCCAGGACCTGCCCTCTCCTAGATCCACCCCCAAAGTCTCCAGGTATTTTCCAACACAGACCTGGCAACCCTACATTATACCAATCCCCAAAAACCCCTCTTCTTCAGGCTCCACCCCCAAAATCTCCAGGAATTTCCCAACCTAGAGCTGGCGACGCTATATGAGTAACATACCCCCGAAGGGCCTAAACCTTCGAGGTCTTGTCAGAAATGCCTGGAGAAGACCTGCGGAATGTCACGACTGAGATCTCAATTCCCCACAGGCATGTGACATCTCATTCCGGCCCAACAGAAATATGCTACATCAGAGTGAAACATTTCACAAGGAAAACAGAGGCGGAGTGTCCCCTGAGCAAACATCTGCTGTTTCAGTGTTTCACAGAGCTCTGACAAAAATCACCCTGGGGAAGTCCAGGTGTTCAAGGGGGGGCAAGAATTGGCTGCCTGGAAAGAAGAGGCCAAGCTTGAGTTTCCTGTGTGTAAGGGACTATTAAAAAGAGCCAGTTTGGTGTAGTGGTTAAGTGCGCAGACTCTTATCTGGGAAAACCAGGTTGGATTCCCCACTCCTCCACTTACAGCTGCTAGAATGGCCTTGGGTCAGCCATATCTTTCCTAAGAGTTGTCCTTGAAAGGGCAAGTGCTGTAAGAGCTCTCTCAGCCCCACCCACCTCACAGGGTGTCTGTTGTGTGTGGGGGGGAGGGAGAAGGTAGAGGAGATTGTGACCGCTCTGAGACTCTGAGATTCAGAATGTAGGGTGGGATATAAATCCAATTTCTTCTTCTTCTTCTTCTTCTTCTTCTTCTTCTTCTTCTTCTTCTTCTTCTTCTTCTTCTTCTTCTTCTTCTTCTTGGAGTCGAGCAATGGCCAGATCTGTAGAGCAGAGGGCAACGTCTCCCGCCAAGAAGTGGTGAGACGTACAGGTTTTCCCTACGAAGAAAGGTTAAAATGCTTGGGGTACTTTAGCTTGGAGAAACGTCAACTGACATGCTAGAGGTTTACAAGATTATGCCTGAGATAGAGAAGGTAAGGAAAGAAGTCCTTTTCTCCCTTTCTCACAATACAAGAACTTGTGGACACTCAATGAAATTGCTAAACAGTTGGGTTAGAACAGACAAAAGGAAGTCCTTCTTCACCCCAAGGGTGATTAGCACATGGAATTCACTGCCACAGGAGGTGGTAGCAGCTACAAGCATAGCCAGCTTCAAGAGGGGATTGGATAAACACATGGAGCAGAGGTCCATCAGTGGCTATTAGCCACAATGTAACTCTCTGTTTGGGGCAGTGATGCTCTGTATTCTTTGAGCTTGGTGCTTGGGGGGGGGGGGCAACAGTGGGAGGGCTTCTAGTGTCCTGGCCCCACTGGTGGACCTCCTGATGGCACCTGGGGTTTTTTGGCCACTGCGTGACAGTATTAGGACTGGATGGGCCATTGGCCTGATCCAACATGGCTTCTCTTATGTTCAGCATAACATCTGGAGTCTCTCCTCAAAACTCGTTATTGAGATTATTTCTGCATTTATATACTCAAGTACAGGGCTTTTCTCTTTTTTTTTTTTTTAGCTTGCTTTCACCTTTCTCTCTCCATCTCCCTCCCTCCCTTCTTTCCTGCCTGCCTGCCTTGTCTTGCAGCTCTCAGACGTCTAATATTCATGTCTTGTGGCTCTCAAACGTCTGATGTTCATTCTATGTAACTCTTTTGTTAAGCAAGTTTGGCCACCCCGGCTTCCAACACACAAAAATAGGGGTGTCACTTAGATAGCCCAAACTAATCTGATCTCATCAGATCTCAGAAGCTAAGCAGAGCAGTCTCCGGCCAGTATTTGGATGGAAGACCACCAAGGAAATCGAAGGTGGCTACACAGAGGCGGGCAATAGCAAACCACCTGTGGATTTCACTTGCCTTAAAAACCATATGGGGTTGCCATGTCGCCTTTGGGCTGATGCCCCCCCCCCCCTCCAAAAAAAGTAAATATTCCTTATTGTGGGATGGAGGGGTATTATTGTAGTATGGAGCCAGTTTGGTGTAGTGGTGAAGTGTGTGAACTCATCTGGGAGAACTGGGTTTGAGTCCCCACTCCTCCACTTGCAGCTGCTGGAATGGCCTTGGGTCAGCCATAGCTCTTGCAGGAGTTGTCCTTGAAAGGGCAGCTGCTGTGAGAGCCCTCTCAGCCCCACCCACCTCACAGGGTGTCTGTTGTGGGGGGAGAAGATATAGGAGATTGTGAGCCGCTCTGAGTCTCTGATTCAGGGAGAAGGGGCGGGGTATAAATTTGCAATTCTTCTTCTTCTGGTGACACACACTGGCCTATTCTTTTTTCTTTACCCCTTTTTCTTTGTTTCTTACCCCTTTTTCTCAGACCCGGTGCAAACTAGGGTATCGTTTCCCTGTCAAACCACAGGGCATAAAGCGTAGAGGAGGGGGACCCTCTCTTGGTAGTGAAGGCCCCAAAGCTGCCTTCTTGACAACAGATCTGTCTCTGTGTGCCTACATTTGCTCTGGTGGGAACCGAACCGCCCCTTCCCGTTGCAAACCGCCCCCCCCCCCCCAAACAATCATTCACTCAGCCAGGTGAAAAGAAAGCCTGTGTTTGACTGCTGGAGGATGCAACAAACAGAAATGGCCTCCAAACGGGGGACACCAAAGAGAAGAGGACTCTATTTATTCCTCCGGGTTAGGAGGGCATTCATTTCCCACCGGGGAGCCCCCCTACCCACCCCTTGAGCTACAGACAATGGCTGCATCTGACATTTCAATGGGAAAGGGAAAGAGATGTGGGGGGGGGGGGGAGAAGCAGACAGCACACAAAAAGGCCAGGGTGAGAGAAAAGAGGGGGGAAAGAGGGAACTGCACAGAGAGAGACACAGAGAGACACAGAAATCCCGCCTGCTTTCATGCCCTTGGCATTTCCCTCCCGATGTGACAATCCAGGAGAGACTAAGGAAATTTGGAATATTCACTGGAGACGAATCGGCTATGGGGGGATTCGTGAAGCAGAATCCTGCCGCCCTCTTTCTTTGAGATGAGACGTGTCAGAAGAGGAGGCTCTTCTCTTCAATAGTTTAGGTTATTTTCCTTCTTACTCCACTTTTCTTCTCAAGGGGAACTCGAAGCGGCTGACAGCATTCTCCTCTCTTGTGTTTTGTCCTTGCTGGGAAATAGGTTTGGCTGAGAGCGCGAACCAGGACAAAGGTCACCCAGAACGAGCAAAAAAAAAAAATCTTTCCCATCTGGAAAAATACAGACATTAACGTTTTGCTTCATGCATCTGTTGCAAGAAGCAGAATGGCATTCCGCTACACAAAGAGAGAGGCGTGGATAGGTTCTGGCCTGCATAGCCCGGGCTAGTCCAATCTCATCAGATCTCGAAAGCTCTGCCAGAGCTATGGCTGATCCAAGGCCATTCCAGCAGCTGCAAGTGGAGGAGTGGGGAATCAAACCCGGTTCTCCCAGATAAGAGAGCTCTGACTGACCCAAGGCCGTTCCAGCAGCTGCAAGTGGAGGAGTGGGGAATCAAACCCGATTCTCCCAGATAAAAGAGCTCTGTATGACCCAAGGCCGTTCCAGCAGCTGCAAGTGGAGGAGTGGGGAATCAAACCAGGTTCTCCCAGTTAAGAGAGCTATGGCTGACCCAAGGCCATTCCAGCAGCTGCGAGTGGAGGAGTGGGGAATCAAACCCGATTCTCCCAGATAAGAGAGCTCTGACTGACCCAAGGCCGTTCCAGCAGCTGCAAGTGGAGGAGTGGGGAATCAAACCCGATTCTCCCAGATAAGAGAGCTCTGGCTGACCCAAGGCCGTTCCAGCAGCTGCAAGTGGAGGAGTGGGGAATCAAACCCGGTTCTCCCAGATAAGAGAGCTATGGCTGACCCAAGGCCATTCCAGCAGGTGCAAGTGGAGGAGTGGGGAATCAAACCCAGTTCTCCCAGATAAGAGAGCTCTGGCTGACCCAAGGCCATTCCAGCAGCTGCAAGTGGAGGAGGGGGGAATCAAACCGGTTCTCCCAGATAAGAGAGCTCTGGTTGACCCAAGGCCATTCCAGCAGCTGCAAGTGGAGGAGTGGGGAATCAAACCCGGTTCTCCCAGATAAGAGAGCTCTGGCTGACCCAAGGCCATTCCCGCAGCTGCAAGTGGAGGAGTGGGGAATCAAACCCGGTTCTCCCAGATAAGAGAGCTCTGGCTGACCCAAGGCCATTCCCGCAGCTGCAAGTGGAGGAGGGGGGAATCAAACCCGGTTCTCCCAGATAAGAGAGCTCTGGCTGACCCAAGGCCATTCCCACAGCTGCAAGTGGAGGAGTGGGGAATCCAACCCGGTTCTCCCAGATAAGAGAGCTCTGGCTGACCCAAGGCCATTCCAGCACGTGCAAGTGGAGGAGTGGGGAATCAAACCCGGTTCTCCCAAATAAGAGAGCTCTGGCTGACCCAAGGCCATTCCAGCAGCTGCAAGTGGAGGAGTGGGGAATCAAACCTGGTTCTCCCAGGTAAGAGAGCTATGGCTGACCCAAGGCCATTCCAGCATCTGCAAGTGGAGGAGTGGGGAATCCAACCCGATTCTCCCAGATAAGAGAGCTCTGACTGACCCAAGGCCATTCCAGCAGCTGCAAGTGGAGGAGTGGGGAATCAAACCTGATTCTCCCAGATAAGAGAGCTCTGACTGACCCAAGGCCGTTCCAGCAGCTGCAAGTGGTGGAGTGGGGAATCAAACCCGATTCTCCCAGATAAGAGAGCTCTGACTGACCCAAGGCCGTTCCAGCAGCTGCAAGTGGAGGAGTGGGGAATCAAACCCGATTCTCCCAGATAAGAGAGCTCTGGCTGACCCAAGGCCATCCCAGCAGCTGCAAGTGGTGGGGAATCAAACCTGGTTCTCCCAGATAAGAGAGCTCTGGCTGACCCAAGGCCATTCCAGCATCTGCAGGTGGAGGAGTGGGGAATCCAACCTGGTTCTCCCAGATAAGAGAGCTCTGGCTGACCCAAGGCCATTCCAGCAGCTGCAAGTGGAGGAGGGGGGAATCAAACCCGGTTCTCCCAGATAAGAGAGCTCTGGTTGACCCAAGGCCATTCCAGCAGCTGCAAGTGGAGGAGTGGGGACTCAAACCCGGTTCTCCCAGGTAAGAGAGCTCTGGCTGACCCAAGGCCATTCCCGCAGCTGCAAGTGGAGGAGTGGGGAATCAAACCCGGTTCTCCCAGATAAGAGAGCTCTGGCTGACCCAAGGCCATTCCCGCAGCTGCAAGTGGAGGAGGGGGGAATCAAACCCGGTTCTCCCAGATAAGAGAGCTCTGGCTGACCCAAGGCCATTCCCACAGCTGCAAGTGGAGGAGTGGGGAATCCAACCCGGTTCTCCCAGATAAGAGAGCTCTGGCTGACCCAAGGCCATTCCAGCACGTGCAAGTGGAGGAGTGGGGAATCAAACCCGGTTCTCCCAGATAAGAGAGCTCTGGCTGACCCAAGGCCATTCCAGCAGCTGCAAGTGGAGGAGTGGGGAATCACACCCGGTTCTCCCAGATAAGAGAGCTATGGCTGACCCAAGGCCATTCCAGCAGCTGCAAGTGGAGGAGAGGGGAATCAAACCCGGTTCTCCCAGATAAGAGAGCTTTGGCTGACCCAAGGCCATTCCAGCAGGTGCAAGTGGAAGAGTGGGGAATCAAACCCGGTTCTCCCAGATAAGAGTCTGCACTTAGCCACTACATCAAACTGGCTCTTCTTGCCTTAATAAACAAGTGTAACTCGCCCCCTGGTGGTGCATACCGCTAAAAGAGGTAGAACTTCTGGCAGCCAGACAATCTTAGAATCTCCGGGATATAATAGACGCACTGCCATACAAAAATTATTATTAGGGGATGAATACAAGGATTGTATCACCCCTGTGCCAAAAGATCTGTTTGGCAATCCATCTGTTTGCAGACATGATTCAGAACACAGGTCTTATATTTGAGATCCAAAATGGCTTGGAGGAAGGGTACTCGAAGGCTGTCTCCTCCCACACTTGGGATGTGATGTCACTTCCAGGGGAAGCTCTAGGAATCTCACCTAATCTCTGTGGTAAAGACCATAAAGCCATGGGGGAAATGCCGAGTGTGTCACTTTGTCGGCCATTTTTTCACCTGTTCCTCAAGGACAGACCAGGGTTGAGGTGGGGGTTTACCTGCCATCAGCGGGCAAATGGCAAACCTAATCATTGTAAACAGGGGTGGAATTCTAGCAGCAGCTCCTTTGCATATTAGGCCACACAGCCCTGATGTAGCCAATCCTCCAAGAGCTTAGAATTCTAGCAGGAGCTCCTTTGCATATTAGGCCACACACCCCTGATGTAGCCAATCCTCCAGGAGCTTGGAATTCTAGCAGGAGCTCCTTTGCATATTAGGCCACACAGCCCTGATGTAGCCAATCCTCCGAAAGCTTGGAATTCTAGCAGGGGCTCCTTTGCATATTAGGCCACACACCCCTGATGTAGCCAATCCTCCGAAAGCTTGGAATTCTAGCAGGGGCTCCTTTGCATATTAGGCCACACACCCCTGATGTAGCCAATCCTCCGAAAGCTTGGAATTCTAGCAGGGGCTCCTTTGCATATTAGGCCACACACCCCTGATGTAGCCAATCCTCCGAAAGCTTGGAATTCTAGCAGGGGCTCCTTTGCATATTAGGCCACACACCCCTGATGTAGCCAATCCTCCGAAAGCTTGGAATTCTAGCAGGGGCTCCTTTGCATATTAGGCCACACACCCCTGATGTAGCCAATCCTCCGAAAGCTTGGAATTCTAGCAGGGGCTCCTTTGCATATTAGGCCACACACCCCTGGTGTAGCCAATCCTCCAGGAGCTTGGAATTCTAGCAGGGGCTCCTTTGCATATTAGGCCACACACCCCTGATGTAGCCAATCCTCCAGGAGCTTGGAATTCTAGCAGGGGCTCCTTTGCATATTAGGCCACACACCCCTGATGTAGCCAATCCTCCGAAAGCTTGGAATTCTAGCAGGGGCTCCTTTGCATATTAGGCCACACACCCCTGATGTAGCCAATCCTCCAGGAGCTTAGAATTCTAGCAGGAGCTCCTTTGCATATTAGGCCACACACCCCTGATGTAGCCAATCCTCCAAGAGCTTAGAATTCTAGCAGGAGCTCCTTTGCATATTAGGCCACACACCCCTGATGTAGCCAATCCTCCAAGAGCTTAGAATTCTAGCAGGAGCTCCTTTGCATATTAGGCCACACACCCCTGATGTAGCCAATCCTCCAAGAGCTTAGAATTCTAGCAGGAGCTCCTTTGCATATTAGGCCACACACCCCTGATGTAGCCAATCCTCCAAGAGCTTAGAATTCTAGCAGGAGCTCCTTTGCATATTAGGCCACACACCCCTGATGTAGCCAATCCTCCAGGAGCTTAGAATTCTAGCAGGAGCTCCTTTGCATATTAGGCCACACACCCCTGATGTAGCCAATCCTCCAGGAGCTTAGAATTCTAGCAGGAGCTCCTTTGCATATTAGGCCACACACCCCTGATGTAGCCAATCCTCCAAGAGCTTAGAATTCTAGCAGGAGCTCCTTTGCATATTAGGCCACACACCCCTGATGTAGCCAATCCTCCAAGAGCTTAGAATTCTAGCAGCAGCTCCTTTGCATATTAGGCCACACACCCCTGATGTAGCCAATCCTCCAAGAGCTTGCAAGGCTCTTTCTCATAAGCTCTTGGAGGACTGGCTGCATCATGGGGTTGTGGCCTAATATGCAAAGGAGCTCCTGCGAGAATTCCACCCCCAATTGTGAAGATAAAATGGGGAAAGGAAAATCATGGCTGTGCATGGGTTGACTGGAGGAAGATTGGGAGGTTGAAAAATGTAGCCACTGAAGGTCTGTGGCTTACCAGCTCAACAGGAATCTTTGTGAATAATACAATCAGGACAAAGAGCAGCTTCAGCATCTAGTGCAGGGGTGTCTAACTCATTTGTAATCAGGGCAGGATCTGACAGAATTTTCATTTCATTTTATTTGATTTATATCCCACCCTACCCCGCCGAGGCGGGCTCAGGGCGGCTCACAACACAGAAATTCTAACAATAGGATCTAAGAATTACAATACGTAATCATTGACATAATTAAAACAACTAAAATCAATCGATCAATGTCAGAATCATAGAGATGGAAGGGACCTCCAGGGTCGTCTCGTCCAACCCCCTGCACAATGCAGGAAACTCACTAATACCTCCCCCTAAATTCACAGGGAAAGTAGAGAAAGAAGTACTTTTCTCCCTTTCTCACAATACAAGAACTCATGGGCATTCGATGAAATTGCTGAGCAGTCGGGTTAAAACGGATAAAAGGAAGTACTTCTTCACCCAAAGGGTGATTAACATGTGGAATTCACTGCCACAGGAGGTGGTGGCGGCTACAAGCATAGCCAGCTTCAAGAAGGGGTTAGATAAAAATATGGAGCAGAGGTCCATCAGTGGCTATTAGCCACAGTGTGTATATATATATATGTGTGTGTGTGTATATATATATATATATATATATATATATATATATATATATATATATATATATATATATATATATATATATATATATATATATATATATATATATATAATTGGCCACTGTGTGACACAGAGTGTTGGACTGGATGGGCCATTGGCCTGATCCAACATGGCTTCTCTTATGTTCTTATGTGACACAGAGTGTTGGACTGGATGGGCCACTGGCCTGATCCAACATGGCTTCTCTTATGTTCTTATGTGACACAGAGTGTTGGACTGGATGGGCCATTGGCCTGATCCAACATGGCTTCTCTTATGTTCTTACAGGGGATCCCAGCGGAAGCTGGGTTCAGGTAGCCGGCTCGAGGTTGACTCAGCCTTCCATCCTTCTGAGGTTGGTAAAATGAGTACCGAGCTTGCTGGGGGGAAAGTGTAGATAACTGGGGAAGGCAACGGCAAACCACCACATAAAAAGTCTGCCATAAAAACGTTGTGAAAGCAACGTCATCCCAGAGTCGGAAACAACTGGTGCTTACCTTTTTTTTTTAAATTCACAGGATCCTCATTGCTGTCAGATTGCCACCTAGTCTCTGACCGATTTCCCACAAGCCTTACGGTGCTCTCACGCTCCTCTTCTCCTCGGGGCTTCCGTCGGATTTCACACTATCTGCCCCGGGGCTGCAACTCACTCCGCCTTTTTTTGCAAGGCAAACAGAAACTGGGTTTTAGAGAATCTTGTTTGCTGTGTGAAAGAGGCAGAGCGAGTCGCAGCCCCGGGGCAGATAATGTGAAATCTGACAAAAGTCCCACGGAGAAGAGGAAAGTGAGAGCAGCATAAGGCTAGTGGGGAATCGGTCTCTGTTTAAACACCCCCCGAGGAAGGAGAGACCTTGTTGGGCTGGGCCATGTGTGTCATAAAATGCAATGCCAGGTAGCGGACACATACAAAAACTTAAAATAAAACATGCTTAAACATTATTTTATTTATTTATTTCGATTTATATCCCGCCCTACCCCACCGAAGCGGGCTCAGGGCGGCTCACAACATAAAAATCCTAACAATAAAATGAAGAATTAAAATACATTAATAATTTACACACTAAAGTGAACACAATTCATCAGTGTGCTGTCCCGCAGTCTTCCTTAAAATATTATTTTATTTATTTCATCCGATTTATATTGATTTACATTAGCACTCCTGCAATATTTTGTTTATTGAACAGTGTCGAATAACTGATACCTCGTGTTCTCAATTACTGTGTCAAAAACTGGAGACGACTTGGTGAATTTTTAAAGTAAAGTAATGATTATCAAATTATTTTAATAAGGACGATAGTTAAAATGAAGTTATGGGAATATATCATGTTTTCATATGTAAGGATTGGGTTTAATGGATTATGAGTAAGATAGACAGTATTAAGTAGGGAGGGACAGTGGCTCAGTGGTAGAGCATCTGCTTGGGAAGCAGAAGGTCCCAGGTTCAATCCCCGGCATCTTCCAAAAAGGGTCCAGGCAAATAGGTATGAAAAACCTCAGCTTGAGACCCTGGAGAGCCATGAATGGGGCTGTGGCTCAGGGGTAGAGCATCTGCTGGGTAAGCAGAAGCTCCCAGGTTCAATCACCGGCATCTCCAACTAAAAAGGGTCCAGGCAAATAGGCGTGAAAAAGCTCAGCTGGAGACCCTGGAGAGCCACTGCCAGTCTGAGAAGACAATACTGACTTTGATGGACTGAGGGTCTGATTCAGTAGAAGGCAGCTTCATATGTTCATATATGTTGTATGTTCAAGTATTATAGCATTACAATGGACTATTAATCAATGTAGATAATACTAATAAGTAAGCAATTTTTCTCTTATTTGTATTATTATTTCTCTTCTTTGTATTTTATCATAGTTACAAGTTCTTTTTTTTTTTTTAAGTAGATTCTTATAAGGTTATATTACCTTTTATTTCTTTTTTATATTTTAAGTAGAACGCACCGGGGAAGTCACGGAAAGGGGGGAGGGAGGTAGAAAAATATAGATACTTATTTTTTTGGATAGTAATTGATGAGTGATCTAATATGTTGCTGAATAATAAAAATTGTATTACAAAAAAAAAAAAAAGAAACTAGAGACGACCTGTACTGTAGCAATCTTGAGTATGCCGTTCAGGTGCGTAACTGTAAGTTGCACGCCTACTTTTGATTTGCTCGTGGGCCTGATAGGACCCCTCTTGGGTGCCGCATGTTCGACACCCCTGATCTAGTGCTTTCTTTGCACAAGGTGTTGGCACTGGGAAAGGTGACTCTGAAAGTCCCTGGCACCCAGAAGAGCAAAACAGCAACGTTATAAACATCGCAACGTAGGCGTGTTTCACGGCGCGCCTCTTCCAGGTTCATCGCAGTGCCAAATAACATAGAACGCCAAGCTGGATCAAGAGACCTTCCTTGCTTGCTCGAGAGATTAACGCTGTTGCCGCAGCCTTTGACATGCTCCACAAGCGGTGGCAAACTGTTTGCCCAGTGTAATGGGATCCAAAGCAAGTCAATGGAGGTGGGCACGGGGGAGGAAAGGGGGAGATCCCCAAAGGGTACAAATGCTATGGGCACGGTCAGCGCTGGAACGAGGGAAAGAGGATTAGCTCCGGTAGAATCAATGACAAATGTTTGTATTTGCGATGTGCACACTGGGAAAGATTCACAGAGTCCTTGACTGCATGGCTAGAGGAAAACAAGAGGCAGTTTGGCCAACTAGAGCTGCCAACATCCAGGTGGGGCCTGGAGATCTCCTGAAATAACGACTGAACTTCAGACCACAAAGATCAATTTCCCTGGAGAAAGAGGGTGGTGGACTCTATGACGTTCCCCTACTGAAAGCATGATTGCTTCCTTCCTTCCTTCCTTCCTTCCTTCCTTCCTTCCTTCCTTCCTTCCTTCCTTCCTTCCTTCCTTCCTTCCTGCCAGCCAGCCAGCCAGCCAGCCAGCCAGCCAGCCAGTTTGGTGCAGTGGTGAAGTGTGCGAACTCTTATCTGGGAGAACCGGGTTTGATTCCCCACTCCTCCAGCTGCTGGATAGGCCTTGGGTCAGCCATAGCTCTTGCAGAGGTTGCCCTTGAAAGGGCAGCTGCTGTGAGAACCCTCTCAGCCCCACCCACCTCACAGGGTGCCTGTTGTGGGGGGAGAAGATAGAGGAGATTGTAAGCCACTCTGAGTCTCTGATTCAGAGAGAAAGGCGGGGTATAAATCTGCAGTCATCTTCTTCTGAGGAGGTGGTTTGCCATTGCCTGCCTCTGCATCTTCTCCTTTCTTCCTTATTTCCTTCCTTCCTCCCTCCTTCCCTCGATTCCTCCCTCCCTCCCTCCTTCCTTCCTTCCTTCCTTCCTTCCTTCCTTCCTTCCTTCCTTCCTTCCTTCCTTCCTTCCTTCCTTCTTTCCTCCCTCCCTCGCTCCCTCCCTTCCTACCCTCCCTCCCTTCCTTCCCATCCTCCCTCCCTTCCTTCCTTCCCTTCCTCCCTCCCTCCCTTCGTTCCCTCCCTCTCGTAGGAACTGTCCTTCAAAGGGCAGCTGCTGTGAGAGCCCTCTCAGCCTCACACACCTCACAGGGAGTCTGTTGTGGGGGGAGAAGATAGAGGAGATTGTAAGTGCTCTGAGTCTCTGATTCAGAGAAGGGCGGGGTATAAATCTTCTGAGGAGGAGGAGAAGTCTTCTGAGGAGGAGGAGGAAGAGAAGGAAGAGGTGGTTTTCCATTGCCTGCCTCTGCATCTTCTCCTTCCTTCCGTACTTCCCTCCTCCCTCCCTCCCACCCTTCCTTCCTCCCTCGCTTCCTGGCTCCTTCCCTCCCTTTCTTCCTCCCTCCCTTCCTTCTTTCCTCCATCCCTCGCTCCCTCCCTCCTTCCCTCCCTCCATTTCTTCCTTCTTCCCTCCCTCCCTTCTTCCCTCCCTTCCTTCCTCCCTTCTTTCCTCTCTTCCTTCTTTCTTTCTTTCTTTCTTTCTTTCTTTCTTTCTTTCTTTCTTTCTCTTTCTTTCTTTCTTTCTTTCTTTCTTTTTATTTATTTATTTCTTTCTTTCCTTTCTCCCTTCTTTCCTCCCTCCCTCCCCTTCCTTCCCTCCTTCCCTTCCCTCGTTTTTCCTTCCCTCCCTACCTCCCTCCCTTCCCTTTCTGCCTCCCTCCCTTCCTTCCTTCCTAACCTTCCTCCCTCCCTCCCTTCCTTCCTTCCTTCCTTCCTTCCTTCCCCCCTCCCTCCCTTCCTTCTTTTCTTCCTCTCTCCCTTCCTTCCTTCCTTCCCTCCCTCCCTTCATTCCTTTCCTCCCTACCTTCCTTCTTTCCTTCCTTTCCTCCCTCCCTCCCTTCCTTCTTTACTTCCTCTCTCCCTTCCTTCCCTCCCTCCCTTCATTCCTTGCCTCCCTCCCTTCCTCCCTCCCTTCCTTCTTTCCTTCTTCCCTCCCTCTTTTCCTTCCCTCCCTCCCTCCCTTCTTTCCTTCCTTCCTTCCTTCCTTCCTCCCTTCCTTCCTTCCCTACCTCACTCCCTTCCTTCCCGTCCTCCTGTAAAGCATGCTATTTCTATGTGCCTAATAGGCAGGCCAGATATACAGCAGAACACCACCATGCCCTATTCTCTTCCCCCCGCCCCCCGCCCCCCATTACAACAAAAGAGTGCATAATAAATCCATCTCGACCCAGGATGTTTAGGTTAACCTTGCAGTAGCTGTGTAGAGTGCCTCTCCCCCAGATTCACACAGCCAGGTCTTATCAGCTCTCAGAGAAAGTGTGAGAAAGGGAGATGTTTTTATTAGCTTGCATTCCTTAGCCATAAGAGAGATGCTAGAAAGTAGTCTTTGAACCTGTGACTCAAATTGCATTTCTATGTTATCCTTTTGAAGTTATCTGTATGCCTTGCTTTTGAAGTTTTCCTATAAGTAACTATTCAGTGCTGTGTACGTCATTACTTTCAAGGAGTCCATCCTTGGATAAGCTATGGAGTTTTACAATAAAGCAACTTTTGATTAAATGAACAAAAGCTTGATAATTGAGAAATATTGATGCTTGACATCTCCCTCCCTCCCCCCTTCCTTTCCTTCCTTCCTTCCTTCTTCCCTCCCTCCCATCTTTCTTTCCTTCCTTCCTTCCTTCCTTCCTCCCTGCCTCCTTCTCTCCCTCCCACCCTTCCTTTTTTCCTTCCTCCCTCCCTCCCTTCCTTTCCTCCCTCCCTTCCTCCCTTGCCTCCCTCCTTCCCTTCCTTCCTTCCTTCCTTCCTTCCTTCCTTCCTTCCTTCCTTCCTTCCTTCCTTCCCTCCCTTCCTTTTTCCCTCCGTCCCTTCCTTCCTTCATCCCTCCCTTCCCTCCCTCCCTTCCTTCTTCCCTTCCTTCCTTCTTTCTTCCCTCCCCTTCTTTCCTTCCTTCCGTCCTTCTTCCCTCCCTTCCTTCCCTCCTTCCCTTCCTTCTTTCCTGCCTCCCTCCCTCCCTCCCTCCCTCCCATCCTTCCTTCCTTCCCTCCCTCTCTCCCTCCCTTCCTTCCTCATAAGCGGACCTCCGCCCCCATTCCCCCAAACTGCCCTGCAACCAGAGCTTCTTGCTCAGACCTACCAAAGCATCCCCCAACCAAGCCACTGTTGGAATCCATGCCACCCTCGGTGAATGAGCACAGGTGTGCTAACCCACACCTTTTTGCGGTGAGAGAGGCGGTTGAACTTGTTCCGAGCAGGGCTCTCCTGTTTGCACCCTCAGTGGTGGGAGGCGAGCTGGCCGAGGTCTTCCTTCCTTGCAAGCGGGGCTTCTCCCCCCCCCCCCCCTCCGCATTCCTTCCAAGGAAACCTCCCGGTTGTGGCAGAGAGGTCACGGTGCCTCTTACTCTATCATGCAGCCAAGAAAAACATCTTGGGGTGGGGCAGAAGTCTTTCATCTGGATCTCTGTCTTCAAAGGTGCCATATGTCAGATATGCCTTTCCTTGGGTGTCACCTGGGTTGGAAGAGACTCCACTCCCTGACTTCCTTGACATGGAATGTGTCACCTAGCCTAGGGGAAAGAAGGAGAGAATCTCTGCTCAAGAGGAGTTCTGCTCACCTGGCAGGTGCCAGAGTTTAAGCAACAACGGAGTTGCATCATAGAGGAAAGGTGAAAAACCCCACCCTTGTTTGTCCCCTTACAGGGCTCTTTTTCTAGCAGGACCTCCTTTGCATATTAGGCCACACCCTTCTGATGTAGCCAATCCTTCTGGAGCTTACAGTAGGCCCTGTACTAAGAGCCCTCTAAGCTTTTGAAGGATTGGCTACATCGGGGGGCGTGGCCTAATACGCAGAGGAGCTCCTGCTAGAAAAAGAGCCCTACCCCTTGATAAAGGGTTGCCAGCCTCCAGGTGGGGCCTGGAGATCTCCCGCTTTTACAACTGATCTCCAGCTGGCAGAGATCAGCTCCCCTGGAGAAGATATAAAGCCAGAGAGCTCGCAGGTATGAGTGGGTATATGACTTTTGAACACCCTGTGAGGGTTTTAACAAATGCATGTATTGAAAAACAAAATATTAACCACAGAATTTTTCACATATTAATTCTTGAAATATTTTTATAGTCCATTTTACAAAGACAATGCACACGGTTCTTTCTTTGTTTGTAGGATTTCCTGAAGTCCAAGAATTCCCAATCAGGTGTGACTGCATTTCCCAACCAGGTGTGGCGCTGCTTCCGTTCACTTTTGGAGTTAATCCTTCCTCAGTCAGCTCACCAAGGGATACAGGATTTCCATTGAAACAGAGGTAAGATGGCCCTCTGACAGCAATACGGATCTTGCAGATTTAGGGGGAGGTATTTGTGAATTTCCTGCATTTAAAAAAAAAAAGAAAATATTTAATTGTTTGTCTGTGTCCTTTGTAAAGTTTACAGCTCTGCTACTTAATCTTAAATAGGAACACGCATGGTCCGGCCCAACAATCCAGTCCGTATGAGTTCAACACCCACTCTCCAAAGCAGTCATTTTCTCCAGGGGAATTGATTTCGTTCATCTGTAGAGAAGCTGTAATTCCAGACAGGACTTTTTTGTGTAGCAGGAACTCTTTTGCATATTAGGCCATACCCCCTGATGTAGCCAATCCTCCTGGAGCTTACTGTAGTTCCTGCATCAAGAGCCCTGTAAGCTCCAGGAGGATTAGCTACATCAGAGAGGTGTGGCCTAATATGCAAAGGAGTAGGCTTGCCAAGTCCCAGCGGGGGTTCTTCCTCTTTCCCAGGCTTGTTCCCGCCCCCAGTCAGCTGGCCGGTGGGAGGGGGGAAGCCCCACCCCCACAGCTAACATGTCTTTCCACCTCCGGAGGCTTCAGTCCCCAATTGGAAAGGCTTCCTCTTGGGATGGTGTGTCTGTGTTACTTTGAAGAAGTTGGCAGCAACTCGTGAGTAGAGATGCCAGTCCCTCACTTCAGAGTCACCAGTAACGGGGGGGGGGGAGGAAATGTCTGCTGGGCACTTCATTATTCCCTATGTGGAGATCGATTCTCATAGGGTATAATGGGGAATTGATCTGGAGGTATCAGGGGCTCTGGAGGGGCTGCATTATGAGGTAGAGGCACCAAATTTTCAGTATAGCATCTAGTGCCTCTCCCCAAAATACCCTCCAAGTTTCAAAACGATTGGACCAGGGGGTCCAATTCTATGAGCCCCCAAAGATGGTGCCCCTATCCTTCATTATTTCCTATGGAAGGAAGGCGTTTAAAAAGGTGTGCTGTCCCTTTAAATGTGATGGCCAGAACTCCCTTTGGAGTTCAATGATGCTTGTCACACCCTTGCTCCTGGCTCCGCCCCCAATGTCTCCTGGCTCCGACCCCAAAGTCCCCAGATATTTCTTGAATTGGACTTGGCAACCCTACAAAGGAGCTCCTACGACAAAACAAAAAGCCCGGGTTGAAACATCTGAAAAGTGTTCTTTGAAGAGCTGAGAAAGATTGCAGAGAAGATCAGCCGCCGTGTGATCCACATGCACGGCGGTTCAGTCCAGAATACCACTGCAGACCGGGGGGGGGGGCAGTGCCAGAATAAACCCTGTGGAGGCCCCTACGCAGTCACAATCTCAGGGGCGCCCTCCCACTTCCTTATTCCCTATGTGGAATAACTCTCAGCTTCCTCCCTACCGCCCGCGGCCCCCACTGCAGCCTGCAGGCCCCTTCTCAAAAGCCCCCTTGACAAAGCTGCGGGGGAGAGGCAGAGAGAGGCAAACTTGGCAACGACGCCAGCGGCAGCCGCACCAGGCAAGTCGGGCAAAGAGCGGCTCGGTTGCTGGCTGCGTGTGCAGGCTGGGAGGGCTGCAAGCAGGGGGGAAACCAGCGGGGGGGAAGCCAGCTTGGGGTCCTTAAAGGCGTGGGGCCCATAAGCCAGTGCCTACTTGGGCTAATTGTTAATCTGGCCCTGGAGGGGGGGGGAGCAGGTGGATCCGAGGCCTCTCCCTCCCTCCACCTGTCAGCTACATCACCAAAATTAATTGCACATCAGAAGAACAGCAGCTCTCCAACGGCTAATCTCCCTGAGTTTGGGGGCTATAAATCTTCCCGGAGCCTATTAATAAACTATAATAGCAATATTCGGAGAATAATGGTCCATTATCTCAAGCCTCGGGATGACAGAGCAATCAAAAAGACGGTGAATTATGGATCCCGGGAGGGGGAGAGGGAGACAAACAAAGATGACGGGGATATTACGAGCTCGAGAGGCTTTGCCACGGCAGGGCTCGGCTTTGGAAACAACGGCCCGATGACTGTGGCCGAGCAGCAAAAGCGGTTTCAATAATAACTTCACCACAAGCCCCCTCGGGCCAAGAGAAAAGGTGGCAGCGGTGGGGTAAATGGTTTTAATTAATCCGTTAAAGACAACAAACCAGTGAATGTGTTTAGGTCCCGCTTACGGGAGAATAGCACCTCGCAAGGTCTGGGTGTATTTGTCTATTGAGCTGGTTATGCCCAGGGCGCGTGTTTTGTAAAAGGAGCTCCTTTGCATATTAGGCCACGCACCCCTGATGTAGCCAATCCTCCAAGAGCTTGCAGGGCTCTTAGTGCAGGGCCGACTGTAAACTCTTGGAGGATTGGTTACATTAGGAGTGTGTGGCCTAATATGCAAAGGAGTTCCTGCTACAAAAGAAGCCCTGGTTATGTCCTACTTTTGTCCTCAATGCGGACTCAAAGCAGATTAGAGCATCAGTCACCCTTCTTTTATTTTATCCCAGGGTGGCCAAGTCCAACTCAGAAAATACCTGGGGACTTTGAGGGTGGAGCCAGGAGACTTCCCCATTCCCTAAAATAAATAAATAAAAACATAGCAGTTTAGTTGCCCTGAATACAGTCTTCATTTCCTGGTCTCACAGTAGCTGGCTGCACTTCCACTAAATGAAAGTGAACACACCCACACACTCTCTCACACAAAGTAGCCAAAATAAAACTGTCTGCAAGCACACATTTTGTGATCTCACTGGGGGAATTTACTCATGGGGGTTGCTGAATGCAACCCTCTGCTGTATTTTCACCCACTTCTTCAAACTATCCCAGGAAATGAAAGGTTCTAGTTTACTCTTTACTATGCAAATGACTTCCGAAAGCAATGTAAAAGAAATGGAGGGACTAGGCCGGAATCTCTTCCTTTCTCACAGCTTCACAACAGGAACAGCCTTGTGGCTCTGTCAGCTTGCCCCACCCCTATTAAGCCTTGCTCCTACTGAGATTTAAAGAGACACACACCTTCCAAGTTTCCAAGCTTCTTCTAAACCTTTGGAGATGGAAAGGCACATCGTGAGTCACTGTTGGTGGTGTATAGCAGGGAGGAGCCTGCAAAACTACAGATACCCCACTGGGACCTGGGGACTGGAAAGCCTATTTTATCCTCACCACCACCAGCCCCCCTGCAAGGCTGTGAGAGAGTGACTGTCCCAGGGTCACCCAGTGAGCTTCTATGCCCAAGTAAGGATTTGAACCCAGGTCTCCCAGGATCCTACTCCAACTTTCTAACCACTACACCGTTTTGGATCTCTCACCGGAGTGCTTCTTTCCAACTCTGCTGTCTAGGATTGCCAAGTCCAATCAAGAAATATCTGGGGACTTTGGGGGTGGAGCCAGGAGACTTTGGAGGTGGAGCCAGGAGACATTGGGGTGGAGCCAGGAGCAAGTGTGTGACAAGCATGATTGAACTCCAAAGGGAGTTCTGGCTAGTACACTTAAAGGGACCGCACACCTCTTAAATGCCTTCCCTCCATTGGAAATAATGAAGGATAGGGGCACCTTCTTTGGGGGCTCATAGAATTGGGTTAGGGTGAGGCGCCAGATGCTATGCTGCAAATTCGGTGCCTCTACCTCAAAAATCAGGCATCCCAGAGACCCAGATACCCACAGATCAATTCTCCATTATGCCCTATGGGAGGTTCTGGAGCTCCACTCCGGTGAGCTCCTGCCCAAAAGTGGCCTGGTCCTACCTCCCACAGCACGATCTGGGGGTACCTCTCTTTCCCCATTCCCAAAAGTCCAAAGATGTGCACAGGCTCGACCAGCTTGGGAACCCCAAAGCAGAAGCTCTGAGCCTCAGAACAAAGGGTTTCCAACCTTCAGGTGGGGCCTGGAGAGAACCTCCAAAATTAGGGCTCGTTTCCAGGCAACAGAGATGAGTTCCCCTGGAGAGAATAGCAGCTTTGGAGGGTGGACTCTGGATATTGTACCCTGATAATGCCCCAACAGTCCCCAAACCCACCTTCCCCAGGCTCCACCCTTCCAAAAAACGCCAGGAATTTTCCAACTTGGAACTTGCCACCCTCTAGTAAAACATGTCCAGTTTGCCCCCAAAGCCCCTCCAGTATTTATACCTTGCGTTTCTCCCCAAAGGGGACCCAAAACATCTTACAGCATCGTTGTCCAGTCCTCCGTTTTATCCTCACAACAACCCTGTGAGGTAGCTTAGGCTGGAAGTGTCTGGCCTAAGTTCTCCCAGCAAGCTTTCATGGCAGCGTGGACCTCTGAAACTGGGTCTCCCAATCCTGTTAGCAGGGCTTTTTGTTTTGCAGCAGGAACTCCTTTGCCTATTAGGCCACACACCCCCTGATGGAGCCAACCCTCCAAGAGCTTACAGGGCTCTTAGTACAGGGTCCAGAGATAGAATTCTAGCAGGGGCTCCTTTGCATATTAGGCCACACACCCCTGATGGAGCCAACCCTCCAAGAGCTTACAGGGCTCTTAGTACAGGGTCCAGAGATAGAATTCTAGCAGGGGCTCCTTTGCCTATTAGGCCACACACCCCTGATGGAGCCAGTCCTTCAAGAGCTTACAGGGCTCTTTGTAAACGGCCTACTGTAAGCTCCAGGACATCAGGGGGCGTGGCTTAATAGGCAAAGGAGCTCCTGCTACAAAAATGGTCCCGCCTGCAGCAGTCATTCCATAGAAAAAGAGATGCCAGAGCTCATTACAACTCATTTGCATATGCGACACACCCCTGACATCACCAGAAGGAGTACTAAATTATAGCAGCTCAGCATCTTATCTTAAAAGGCTTCTTGAATTAGAATTGTCATAATCAGTGGTCATTTTATAGAAAAATAGGTGGTGGAGCTCATCCAGGGATTGTTATGCAGCTGCACCTGCTATTCAATGGACAAGGAGGTGGAACTCTCAGAAGGAGGAGGCCTGGTCATAATAAAATCTTCCTCCCATCACACTTTTTAAATTACTTTCTCCTCTGTGGCCACAGTGGCATGAGGAAGATTTCCATCTCTCTGCTTTATATTTTTTTTGTTTTTCCCCCCATTTATTTCTTTGTGTGTGTGTGTGGTGAAAAATATTAGAAAGTTTGTCAAATCTTAGAGTTCAGCAAAATTCTCACAGTGGGTTTGGACAATGGAACCCAAAAGTAAGTATTGGGGTTTCGGTAAGAAAAAAGCACAATAAAATTTAGAGGTTCCGGAGCTCTGAAGCCTTCCAGACTGGACCAGCTCTTTAAAATGCAGGAAAAAAAACACAACAGCTGTGTCATATTAACAGCCTCAATTCATCAGGTTTCAGAGTGATTCCCAAACGCTGGATGAGCTGAAAGGCTGTAGGGTCGTCGCAAGAGAGCTTTTTGCCATCTCGAGCCAGCAGACGAATGACAGCCACCCCGAGTCTCTCCACCGGCCCATAATTTATTCCACGCCCCAAATGCAATTTCATTTAATCAAGAGTTATCGTGCCCGCCCTTCCATCTGACAGTAATTTCTGCGGCAGGAGTTTTAATGAGATAAACAACCGCTCTTGAGTCACCTTAATGGAGAATTCCTGTGGATCGGCCCCAAAATACACATATTGTCCTAATTTGATTGTTTTTCTTGTTTGGGGGCTTGATTGAGGAAATTATTATTTTTTTTCTTTCCAAAATGAAATGACGCCGTCTCAAATATTACGGTTACGAGGCCTCTGGAACAGGTGCTGCTGCTTGGCTTTTAAAATACTAAAATGCCATTTTAAAAAAACAACAGGATTCTACCTCAGTGTCAAGGAAAATGATCCCCAAACCCGCAATAATTCAGCAAGGAAAAAAACAAATGAAGAAGCAACCTTCGAGATCAGGCTTAGAGTTTATCTTGGCTAGCATTCTTTTCCAATCAGATCCAGCCAGAATTGAGGGCTGCCAACTCCTAATGAGGAAATTCCTGGAGATTTGGGGGTGGGGCCAAGGAAGGGTGGGGTTCCGGCAGGGGAGGGAAGGGATCTCAGTCATATACAATGCTATAGACTCTACCCTCCAAAACCACCATTTTCTCCAGAGAACTGAGAACTGAGAGTCAGTTTGGTGTAGTGGTTAAGTGTGCGGACTCTTATCTGGGAGAACCGGGTTTGATTCCCCACTCCTCCACTTGCACCTACTGGAATGGCCTTGGGTCAGCCATAGGTCTGGCAGAGGTTGTCCTTGAAAGGGCAGCTGCTGTGAGAGCCCTCTCCAGCCCCACCCACCTCACAGGGGGTCTGTTGTGGGGGAGGAAGGTAAAGGAGATTGTGAGCCGCTCTGAGACTCTTCGGAGCGGAGGGCGGGATATAAATCCAATATCTTCATCTACCTCACAGGGTGTCTGTTGTGGGGGAGGAAGGGAAAGGAGATTGTGAGCCGCTCTGAGACTCTTCGGAGTGGAGGGCGGGATATAAAGGTTGGCACTCGTATATATGGTACGAAGACCCCAAAAAAGGGAGCATCTTTTTTAGACACGAAATAAGAAAGTCTTTGTTCAAGATTTGGGCTGAAATTAAAAAACAAGTATATAGATATACTCCCAGATGGCTCTCCCCAGTGGAAGCTTCAGTGCACCCCAATCTTTTTTGTTGGGGAAACCACCTTACTTATGAATCGCTACTGGATCCCAAACACGAATTGAAAATCGAGGAAAATGTGGATATGGATTGGTGGCTTAAAATGCAAGTTAAATCAAGATATAAAAAGGACAATGAAGTAGGATTCTCCAAAAAGTTAAATGAATTTGATTGCATTATACTAGGAACTGACCGGAAGCTTACTTCAAAAATATATAACTGGTTACTCGATTTGAAAATGCAAGACGAAAATGTGAAGGAAAATTGGATTAAATGGTTACAGGATTTTGGTTATACCATCGAATTAAGCGAATGGGAGAAAATATGGAAAGAGAATTTAAGATTGACAAAATCTGCCCAGCTAAAAGAAAATCTATATAAGATGGCTCATCGATGGTATTTTACCCCAGAAAGGCTTTCCAAAGCCTTCCCAAATGTATCGGATAAATGCTGGAAGTGTGGTAAAGTAAAAGGTTCTTTGTTCCATATATGGTGGAAATGTGACCTTGCAAAAAAATACTGGGTGCAAGTTTCGCTTTGGTGTAAAAAGATGTTAAAGATTAATATCCCGCATGTGCCAGAATTGTACCTTTTGAACATATGTAAAATCCCTATATCTAAAACAGCGAAAAAGTTATTGTTTTATATTATTACAATAGCGAGGACCTTATTTGCTAAATATTGGAAAACGTCTCAGATACCATCCAAAAGAGAGTTTATGTTAAATCTTTTAAATGCTGCAGAAATGGATATGTTAACATGTAGATTGAATGACGGGAACATGGAAGAGTGTGAGAAAACGTGGTATCCAATGTATGAATGGGCAAAAAAATTGGGATTTGAATGGTCTTGAATAGAGATATTAATATTACAAATATTTAGTTTCTTGTATATTCGCTCCAGAAGATAAAATGTATATAGGATTATGAATAACATATTTTTTGTTGTTGTTATTGTTGTAAATGCTGAATTGTTGTTTAGTTGTTATTTCTTTGGTTGTTTATTGTTGTTGTCTTCTTTTTGTTGTTGTGCAATGTTATAATAAAAAAAAATGTAAAAAAAATATATATATAAATCCAATATCTTCATCTACCTCACAGGGTGTCTGTTATGGGGGAGGAAAGGAAAGGAGATTGTGAGCCGCTCTGAGACTCTTCGGAGTGGAGGGCGGGATATAAATCCAATATCTTCATCTACCTCACAGGGTGTCTGTTGTGGGGGAGGAACGGAAAGGAGATTGTAGGCCCCTCTGAGACTCTGTCCGTGAAAGGGCATCTGCTGTGAGAGCCCTCTCAGCCTCACCCACCTCACAGGGTGTCTGTTGTGGGGGAGGAAGGGAAAGGAGATTGTGAGCCGCTCTGAGACTCTTTGGAGTGGAGGGTGGGATATAAATCCAATATCTTCATCATCTTCTATCTTCATCTGTAGTCTAGAGACCTGTTGTGTTTCTGAGGGCTCTCTAGTCACCCCCGGAAGACTGGCAGCCCTATTGGAACCCCTGATCTTGAGACCCACATGGAAAGACCAAACTGGGTAGGGGAAAGGGAAAATTGGTGAATACTGACACCCCCTTCCCAAAGAACCAAAGACCCCAAACAACTGAATACTTGGAAAGTTTAGTTTAGTTGATTTATATCCCGCCCTCCCCAACAAAGCAGGCTCAAGGCGGCTCACAAACATGATAGAAGAACAATAAAAACAGTTAAATTAAACATTAATATAAACAATTTAAAACAGTTGAAACAATTTGGTGCTAATTCCGTATGATTTATGATGGCATTGAGTGTTCTTGGACATCCAACTGGATCTAATATCCTGGCGGTGGAAAAAAGAAAGAGTTCCCAAATTGCACAGTGAAGAAGAAGATATTGGATTCATATCCTGCCCTCCACTCCGAAGAGTCTCAGAGCGGCTCACAATCTCCTTTATCTTCCTCCCCCACAACAGACACCCTGTGAGATGGGTGGGGCTGGAGAGGGCTCTCACAGCAGCTGTCCTTTCAAGGACAACCTCTGCCAGAGCTATGGCTGACCCAAGGCCATTCCAGCAGGTGCAAGTGGAGGAGTGGGGAATCAAACCTGGTTCTCCCAGATAAGAGTCCGCACACTTAACCACTACACCAAACTGGCTCTCCTTAGAGCCAGTGGTTAGAAAGTTGAAGTAAGATCAGGGACACCTGAATATGAAGCCCCATTTTGGCATGGAAGCTCTTTATTCCTGGGGGACCTCTGGGCCCCACCTACGTAAGAAGGTTCCAGGAAACCTCTGAGCAGAATATAACAGTTTTCACACACACAACCGGTTGTTTGGCATAGTGGTTAAGTGCACAAACTCTTATGGGAGAACCGAGTTTGATTCCCCACTCCTCCTGCAGCTGCTGGAATGGCCTTGGGTCGGCCATAGCTCTCGCAGAGTTGTCTTTGAAAGGACAGCTTCTGGGAAAGCTCTCTCAGCCCCATGCACCTCACAGGGCATCTGTTGTGGTGGAGGAAGGTAAAGGAGATTGTGAGCCCCTCTGAGATTCTGAGATTCAGAGTGGGGAGCAGGATATAAATCCAATATCTTCTTCTTCTTCTTCTTTCTCCCCCCCCCCCATCCAACAACCAATATTCAGAGGCATAACGGAAGCCCCTTGAGCCCTAATGCCTAATTGCCAGTAATGATAACAACCCTTTATGGGTTTGTCTGACCAATTTTGCAAGCCCCCAAAGCGCATGGCCCTCAGCATGTCGTTTGGCATCCACCTCAACAACAACCCAAAGCAGAGCTGATTTGCTTAGATTTCCATATTGCACAGCAGCAAACCAAAAGGACCATCCGTCAACTGTATCGGCAACCTAAATGCAGTTCCTCAGCAATAAGCGCCGCTGGTTTGTGCTCTACCCAATGGTTATCAATCTTTTTTCGTGACTGTTGATGCCCCTGCATCCAAAACCGGGACCTGTCCACCTCCCGGCAACTGACAGGATTTCAGAGAAGCCACGATCGAAAATTCTTCTCTGTCAGGGTTCCTGCTTGATAATAGCAAGTTGTTTGAGATGAAATGCTTGGATATCCCACTACTTTAGAACATAAGAGAAGCCATGTTGGATCAGGACAATGGCCCATGCAGTCCAACACTCTGTGTCACATAAGAACGTAAGAGAAGCCATTTGGATCAGGCCAATGGCCCATCCAGTCCAACACTCTGTGTCACATAAGAACGTAAGAGAAGCCATGTTGGATCAGGACAATGGCCCATCCAGTCCAACACTCTGTGTCACAGAAGAACATAAGAGAAGCGATGTTGAATCAGGCCAATGGCCCCTCCAGTCCAACACTCTGTGTCACATAAGAACATAAGAGAAGCCATGTTGGATCAGGCCAATGGTAAGGTAAAATTTTATTTGTATCCCGCCCTCCCCGCCTAAGCAGGCTCAGGGCGGCTAACAACATCTTATACATATACAGTAATAAATATAAAACTTTAAATTTAACAATAAGACTTAAAATTAACATCATAAAAACCCGTTAATGTATTTAAAAATTTATAATTTAATTTCATCTGGCAGCAATGGTGGCATTCTGACGCTAATTTCTGCCGATATGATATGATTGGCCCATCCAGTCCAACACTCTGTGTCACATAAGAATGTAAGAGAAGCCATGTTGGATCAGGACAATGGCCCATCCAGTCCAACACTCTGTGTCACAGAAGAACATAAGAGAAGCCATGTTGGATCAGGACAATGGCCCATGCAGTCCAACACTCTGTGTCACAGAAGAACATAAGAGAAGCCATGTTGGATCAGGCCAGTGGCCCATCCAGTCCAACACTCTGTGTCACACAGTGGTCAAAAAAAACAGGTGCCATCCAGAGGTCCACTAGTGGAGCTAGAAGTCCTCCCACTGTACCCCCCCCCAGCACAAGAATACATAGCATCACTGCCCCAAATAGAGAGTTCCAACAATAAACTGTGGCTAATAGCCACTGATGGACCTCTGCTGCATATGCTTATCCAATCCCCTCTTGAAGCTGTCTATGCTTGTAGCTGCCACCACCTCCTGTGGCAGTGAATTCCACATGTTAATCGCCCTTAGGGTGAAGAAGGACTTCCTTTTTCATTCTAACCCGACTGCTCAGCAATTTCATCGAATGCCCATGAGTTCTTGTACTGTGAGAAAGGGAGAAAAGTACTTCTTTCTCTGCCTTCTCCATCCCATGCATTATCTTGTAAACCTCTATCATGTCACCCCGCAGTCGAAAGTGTTTCAACCCTTTAATCATTCTAGTTGCCCTTTTCTGGACTTTTTCCGATGCTATATCTTTTTTGAGGTGCGGTGACCAGAACTGCACACAGTACTCCAAATGAGACCGCACCATGGATTTATACAGGGGCATTATGATACCGGCTGATTTGTTTTCAGTTCCCTTCCTAATAATTCCCAGCATGGCGTTGGCCTTTTTTATTGCAACCGCACACTGTCTTGACACTTTGCCCTCAAGGGACAAGCGGAGTTATATTAAGACTCCTTTTCAGCATCTCTCCTAACTTCTCAGGTTCCAGGCTTGAAAAAACGATACCGGAGCTTTTGCCTGGTGACACCTTACTCTGTTCTGTGCACAGCAAAACTTTGGCCAGATTGGCTGTCTAAAATCCCCAAACTGTTAAACATCTCTTCCAGGGGCCTAAGCGAACCAGTGGATTCGCTGGAGCCGGACTGAACACTGGAATTTGGATTGCCAGTCCTCCCTCCCCCTACCAGTGGAGATGGGGGTCTGTCACCATGAGGCCCTGCCCCCCAGCAGCCAATCAGCTGGCCAACAGGGAGACTTACCAGGAGAAAGGGGAAGGCCTAGGTCAAGGGTGACCAAACTTGCTTATTGTAAGAGCCACATGGAATACATGTCAGATGTTTGAGAGCTGTGAGACATGAACGTCAGAGGAAGGAAGGAAGGAAGGAAGGAAGGAAGGAAGGAAGGAAGGAAGGAAGGAAGGAAGGAAGGAAGGAAGGAAGGAAGGAAGGAAGGAAGGAAGGAAGGAAGGAAGGAAGGAAGGAAGGAAGGAAGGAAGGAAAGAAGGAAGGAAGGAAGGAAGGAAAGAAGGAAGGAAGGAAGGAAGGAAGGAAGGAAGGAAGGAAGGAAGGAAGGAAGGAAGGAAGGAAGGAAGGAAGGAAGGAAGGAAGGAAGGAAGGAAGGAAGGAAGGAAGGAAGGAAGCCGTCAGCCATTTGGGGTGCCTATTCTGGAGAAAGGTAGAAGTGAAGTAAATGATAATAAATTTGAAAATTTCTACAAATCTTTCCCCTTACACACACACAGACACAGAGGAGGTGGGGGGGGGGGGAGAGAGAGAAAGAAGCAGATAGGGAGGGAGGGAAAGGGAGAGAAATCCTAAATGGCATCTCTTGGTTCAGGAAAACAGTATGCCACAAAGACACACGGAAGAATTCAAGATGATACCCCTCCAGCTGGTCTGGAGATCTCCCACTTTTACAACTGATCTCCAGCTGGCAGAAATCAGCTTCCCTGGAGAAAATGGCTGCTTGAAAGGGGGGACTCTGTGGCCTTGGACCACCCTGGGCCACCCTGCTGAGGCCCCTCCCCTCCCAAAACTCCGCCCTCTCCCGGATTCCACCCCAAAGTCTCCAGATACTTCCCAACCTGGCGGGCAACCCTAGTTCTGGTAGGTAGGAATGACACATGTTCGCTCATCTTGCAAAGGACGGGTCTTTTTTAAAAAATGCCTTCCTAATATGTAATGTACTGGGGTCGGCGCAGTAAGAGACCAGAGTCGGAGAGTGATTTCAGCAAGCTTTACTTCAGGAACACACACACAACACACTAAGCTCTGTTCAAACGTCCCGCTCCTTTATACAATTCTTGCCCCCTTCTGATTGGTCCTTAACTATCTACATGGATTGGCTATTTACAGGGCCCTAAGGGCCTATCAGGGTACAGTATGAGCCTGGGATGTTGATTGGCTACTTATGTTTCAATCCTTCCCCTGAATGGGCACGCTTAGGACTTCTCTGGAACCCTGGTGTGGAGTTCAAGCTCTGGCTTGTTCGGCTTCCCTCCAAAAGTAACAGTTCCCCCATTTGAGCCTAGGACACAACATAATAATTCTCTGGCTCAAATTCAGGAACCATCTTGGAGCAGGGCAGGCCTTAAATTCACTTCCTATGTGATTTTGGGGGGCCGGGGTCTTGCTGGCCTTTTGACTTGAGGGTGGGCAAGGAGGGGCCCAGATGAGCGAGGCCTGCTTGGGCTAGCTGGATCTCTAGCCAGCCCAAGCAGGCTTTGCTCGCCTGGCACTCTCCTTTCTTGCATCAGGTTGCTTTTGGCTGGGGGAGGGCATATACTAATGAGTCATGCTAATGAGCTCCGCCACCTATTTTTTTACAAAACGACCCCTGGAGCAGGGCAAATGCTTACCTCCTCGTTGCCTGGCCCATGTCCAGAAAGCACAACACCAAAGCAACAGTGAAACACACAAACACACACGGGGAAGGCATTTTGTCGTGTCAGCGCCCCTGTATCCTATCCGGATGGCCCGGATTACCATGCCCAGGAAGCAACTGCCCTCTTCCTGCACACCCTCCTGATGCTTCCAGAGATACTCCTGGGTGATCCAGTTGATGGTGTAATTATAGGACACATTTCCAGGATATACTTCATACGGGGCAATGCCGTCTGCTCCTTGCCATCCTGTCATCGGCAGTGATTCAGTCTTCGGGAAGCTAAGAATAGAACCTGGGTGTTACCCCAAGTCTACCCCATCATTTAAGGCCAGTGCCCCAAATTCATTCACTCGAGTGAGGCATCGAGTGAGATTATCTTCCCTCGCTTCAGGCCGGGCAATTAAGTGCAATTTTCTTGCCTTTGCCTCCTTTGAAATGATTATGCCGAAATTACCCGCATCCCGAAGTGGAAAAGGAAATTAACTTATTTGCAACATCTTCGTGAATCAGAGGGCTGGAATTTGGGGGGGACAAGGTGCTGCTGATGTAGCCCGTGCAAAGCGCAAACAGTACCTTCCCCATTATAACTCTGTAAACAAAAAGGGCTAGGGACTAGGGTTGCCAAGTCCAATTCAAGAAATATCTGGGGATTTGGGGGGTGGAGCCAGGAGACTTTGGGTGGGAGCCAGAAGACTTTAGGGGTGGAGCCAGGAGACTTTGGGGTGGAGCCAAAATCAAGGCTGTGACAAGCATAATTGAACTCCAAAGGGAGTTCTGGCCATCACATTTAAAGGGACGGCACACCTTTTCAATGCCTTCCTTCCATAGGAAATAATGAAGGATAGGGGCACCTTCTTTTAGGGCTCATAGCATTCGACCCCCTGGTCCAATCTTTTTGAAACTTGGGGGGTATTTTGGGGAGAGGCACTAGATGCTCTACTGAAAATTTGGTGCCTCTACCCCAAAAAACAGCCCCCGCCCCAGAGCCCCGGATACCCACAGATCAATTCTCCATGATTTTCTATGGAATAAATCTCCATAGGAAATAACAGAGTTCCCAGCAGACATTTCCCTCCCCTCCCCCCGCTTTCTGATGACCCTGAAGCGGGGGGAGGGCCTCCAAACCGGGGGACCCCCCTGCCTCCACCTGGGGATTGGCAACCCTATTCTGAGAGTTCCACCTCCTTGTCCATTGAATGGTAGGTGCAGCTGATGGACCTCTGCTCCATATTTTTATCTAAACCCCTCTTGAAAGTGGCTATGCTTGTGGCCGCCACCACCCTCCTGTGGCAGTGAATTCCACATGTTAATCACCCTTTGGGTGAAGAAGTACTTCCTTTTATCCGTTTTAACCTGTCTGCTCAGCAATTTTATCGAATGCCCACGAGTTCTTGTATTGTGAGAAAGGGAGAAAAGTACTTCTTTCTCTACTTTCTCCATCCCATGCATTATCTTGTAAACCTCTATCATGTCACCCCTCAGTCGACGTTTCTCCAAGCTAAAGAGCCCTAAGCGTTTCAACCTTTCTTCATAGGGAAGGTGTTCCAGCCCTTTAATCATTCTAGTTGCCCTTTTCTGAACTTTCTCCAATGCTATAATATCCTTTTTGAGGTGCGGCGACCAGAACTGCACACAGTACTCCAAATGAGACCGCACCATCGATTTATACACGGGCATTATGATACTGGCTGATTTGTTTTCAATTCCCTTCCTAATAATTCCCAGCATGGCGTTGGCCTTTTTTATTGCAAAACGCACATTGTCTTGACATTTTCAGTGAATTATCTACCACGACCCCAAGATCTCTCTCATGGTCAGTCTCTGCCAGTTCACACCCCATCAACTTGTATTTGTAGCTGGGATTCTTGGCCCCAATGTGCATTACTTTGCACTTGGCCACATTGAACCGCATCTGCCACGTTGACGCCCACTCACCCAGCCTCAACAGATCCCTTTGGAGTTCCTCACAATCCTCTCCGGTTTTCACCACCCTGAACAATTTAGTGTCATCCGCAAATTTGGCCACTTCACTGCTCACTCCCAACTCTAAATCATTTATGAACAAGTTAAAGAGCATGGGACCCAGTACCGAGCCCTGCGGCACCCCACTGCTTACCGTTCTCCACTGCGAAGACTGCCCATTTATACTCACTCTCTGCTTCCTATTACTCAGCCAGTTTTTGATCCACAAGAGGACCTGTCCTTTTACTCCATGACTCTCAAGCTTTCTAAAGAGCCTTTGATGAGGAACTTTATCAAAAGCTTTCTGGAAGTCAAGGTAAACAACATCTATTGGGTCTCCTTTGTCCACATGTTTGTTCACCCCCTCAAAGAAATGTAACAGGTTAGTGAGGCAAGATCTTCCCCTACAGAACCCATGCTGAGTCTTCCTCAATAACCCGTGTTCATCAATGTGCCTACTCAAGTGACGTCATCAAAACAGCAGCGCACACGCAGGGGCTGCTCTAGGCGTACCATAGGTACCATAGAGTTTTTAACCACCAAATGGCTAGAGCGTCCGGGAAAACCATAGAGTTTTCCCAGAAACGCCTTGGGTGGCCCCGCGTGTGCGCCGTCATTTTGATGACGTCACTTCCAAGTGATGTCATTGCATCGCGCGCATGCTACAGGAAGCTGGGGACTTGGGGACCCTAGCCTATATATCAGCAGTGGCCAAACTGGCTCAGGAGTCACATGCGGCTCTTTCACACATATTATGTAGCTCTCAGAGGTCAAGGAGGAGCTTAATGCTGGCTTAATCTCAAGTAAGCATGCTTAGCATTGGGACCTCAGTCAGCCTCTGAACACCGACCCACAGGTAGGTGAATATTTCTGCCATATGTGAAGCAGGAAAGGAGGGGGAAATAGGCAGGCTTGCAAGATCTTCTCTTCCACCACAGAGGATGCCCAGAGACCTAGAGCAGGAAAAGAGAGCGCAAGAACTGAGAGAGCCACTGGAAGGAGGGACAGAATTAGAGGGTGGTGCAGGGTCCCCCCCCCCCTTAGTTTCATAGCTCTTGTAGGAGCTGTACTTACGAACCTTGGTGTCAAAGAAAAGAGAGATACATAATGATGCAAATGGTAGTCAGTGATTTATGTGGTACATGTGCGTTTCCTTCTCCCCCTGGTGCCAACAAATAATTCCCTAAACTTTCCCTGAGCTGGTTTTATGGAGACTGTTATTCCCAGGGTTTTTTTTTCTCCTCCTTCTAGCATGGGCGTATTGTAAAGCACACACATATGTATTTTATCTTTCTGTGCAAATAAAGTATTCAGAGTTTTAATAAAGTCATGCATGTAATATTTGTTCATGTCTCGCAGCTCTCAAACATCTGATGTTTATACTGTGTGGCTCTTACATTAAGCAAGTCTGGCCACCCTGCTATATGGGATCCTCCGGATGGAGTAAGGACGCCTGGCTTTCTGTCTCATTACCTACTACTGGGAGGCAACTGGGGGTGGGGGGATGTGTGCCAGGATCATGCCTGTAGATTTTTGTTCACTTCAAGGGAAAGCTAGCAACGACATGGTGGATGCTCTAGCATATTGCAAAAACTCTATGGTAAAACGCAGAGCTTTTGCCGAATGCTAGCGTTTTCTCCACGTGGCTTTGGGGTTTTATCAGGAGTTTGATGTGAACATGACGGCAGTCCAACCTCCATTTCCTCCAGCGGTTGCTGGCTGCATCCCTTCAAACCTAGGAAGCCTAACACTCTCCCAGAGTTACAACTAGGGTTGCCAATCCCCAGGGGAGGGCAGGGGATCCCCTGGTTTGGAGGCCCTCCCCCCGCTTCAGGGGCGTCAGAAAGCGGGGGGGGGGGGGGGAGGGAAATGTCTGCTGGAGACTGTTATTCCCTAGGGAGATTTATTCCCATAGAAAATCATGAAGAACTGATCTGCGGGTATCTGGGGCTCTCGGGGGGCTGTTTTTTGGGGTAGAGGCACCAAATTTTCTGTATAGCATCTAGTGCCTCTCCCCAAAATACCCCCCAAGTTTCAAAAAGATTGGACCAGGGGGTCCAATTCTATGAGCCCCCAAAGAAGGTGCCCCTATCCTTCATTATTTCCTATGGAAGGAAGGCATTGAAAAGGTGTGCCGTCCCTTTAAATGTGATGGCCGGAACTCCCTTTGGAGTTCAATGATGTTTGTCACAGCCTTGATCTTGGCTCCACCCCTAATGTCTCCTGGCTCCACCCCCAAAGTCTCCTGGCTCCACCCCCATTGTCCCCAGATATTTCTTGAATTGGACTTGGCAACCCTAGTTACAACACATCCCTGGACTGCACTGGACCGACCTTGAGATGATGTGCTTTCCTTTGGGAGCAGAAGCGTGTGGTCTTCAAGAATGCTTTGGGTGACCTAGGTTTGCCAATCCCCAGGCGGGGGCAGGAGATCCCCTGGTTTGGAGGCCCTCCCCTCGCTTCAGGAAGTGTGGGAGGGGGCAATGTCTGCTGGGCACTCCATTATACCCTTTGGAGACGAATTCCCGTGGGGTATAATGGAGAATTGATCCATGGGTATCTGAGGCCCTGAAGGGCTGTTTTTTGAGGTAGAGGCACCAGAGGGGAGGGACGGTGGCTCAGTGGTAGAGCATCTGTTTGGTAAGCAGAAGGTCCCAAGTTCAATCCCTGGCATCTCCAAAAAAGGGTCCAGGCAAATAGGTGTGAAAAACCTCAACTTGAGACCCTGGAGAGCCATGAATGGGGCTGTGGCTCAGTGGTAGAGCATCTGCTTGGTAAGCAGAAGGGCCCAGGTTCAATCCCCGGCATCTCCAACTAAAAAGGGTCCAGGCAAATAGGTGTGAAAAACCTCAGCTTGAGACCCTGGAGAGCCGCTGCCAGCCTGAGAAGACAATACTGACTTTGATGGACCCAGGGTCTGATTCAGTAGAAGGCAGCTTCATATGTTTAAATGTTTAAATTTTCAGCATAGCATTCAGTAAAGGTAAAGGAGTCCCCTGTGCAAACATCAGTTGCTTTCGATTCTGGGGCGACGTTGCTTTCACAGCGTTTTCGCGGCAGACTTTTTACAGGGTGGTTTGCCATTGCCTTCCCCAGTCTTTTACACTTTCTCCCCAAGTCCCCAAGCTGGGGACTCCTTTTACCGGCCTCGGAAGGATGGAAGGCTGAGTCAACCTGCAGCTGGCTACCTGAACCAGCTTCCGCTGGGATCGAACTCAGGTCGTGAGCAGAGGGCTCCAACTGCAGTACCGCAGCTTTACCACTCTGCGCCATGAGGCTCTGTATTCAGTGCCTCTCCTCAAAACACACACACACACCAAGGTTCAAAAAGATTGGACTAAGGGGTCCAATTCTATGAGCCCCCAAAGAAGGTGCCCCTATCCTTCATTATTTCCAATGGAGGGAAGGCATTTAAAAGGCATGCAGTCCCTTTAAATGTGATGGCCAGAACTCCCTTTGGAGTTCAATTGTGACTGTCACACCCTTGCTCCTGGCTCCACCCCGAAAGTCCGCGGATATATCCTGAGTCAGACCTGGCATCCCTAAGGTGACCTAAATCCCACCTATTGGTCCTGACTTAATTTGGGAAGGGTGCCAATCTCCAGGTGATGCTGAGGAATCCAAGTGAAGCGTGGGATATAAATCCAATCTCCTCCTCTTCTTCCCAAGTGCCTGGAAAAAAAGAGGAGGAACAAAGAGGAAATGAGTTTGAGCAGGCTTTTTATTCCTGGTAGGAATTTTGTTTTCCCCACAATAAGTCCATTTAAGGGGGCGGGAGGGGGGTAGGGATGGTTGGAACAAGGCAAAAGGAGAATCTTTCCTGTGCAGCGAAAGGTACAGAGATTAACTGGTTTACACAATTTATTTGGCTCTGGGAAGTCTATTTACAACCTCGAGAGGCGGCTATGTATTAAGGCCACTGGATTTTAATGTAGGAGAGGCTTCCTTTGAACCTTCTCCTAGCATGAAAATGTCACTTTCTAATCGTTAACAAAGGGATCATCGTCTTTGGGGAGGGGCAGAGGCAGAGAGTAGCCGGAGGCATTATTTTTTCATGACCCCTTGAATATTTGTGCGCCATTGGAAATGGCTCCGTTGCTCCCAGCAGGGCAGAAACGCATGATATAGGAAACGACGAAGGCGACGATCTTTGATCGGGAGATGAATTGCAGCTTTGGTTTCATTGGTGTGCGCTAATTTTCATCAGGAGGGATGAGAAATGAAAGGCGGGTTTGTTAACTTTATTGATGCTGTTTTAGTTCTGGTGTTTTAAGATAGCCTCTCCTCCTAAGGACTTTTGCCTATTAATTTTTAAGACATACGACCTGCTATCTCTTCTTTCAGTCTTTGAAAGGCCTTTAGTAGGATTGCCAAGTCCAATTCAAGAAATATCTGGGGACTTTGGGGGTGGAGCCAGGAGACATTAGGGGTGGAGCCAAGATCAAGGCTGTGACAAGCATCATTGAACTCCAAAGGGAGTTCTGGCCATCAAATTAAAAGGGATGGCACACCTTTTTAATTCCTTCCTTCCCAAGGAAATAATGAAGGATAGGGGCACCTTCTTTTGGGGCTCATAGAATTGGACCCCCTGGTCCAATCTTTTTGAAACTTGGGGGGTATTTTGGGGAGAGGCACTAGATGCTATACTGAAAATTTGGTGCCTCTACCCCAAAAAACAGCCCACCCCCCAGAGCCCCAGATACCCGCAGATCAATTCTCCATGATTTTCTATGGGAATAAATCTCCATAGGGAATAACAGAGTTCCCAGCAGACATTTCCCTCCCCTCCCCCTGCTTTCTGACGACCCTGAAGCAGGGGGAGGGCCTCCAAACCAGGGGATCCCCTGCCCCCACCTGGGGATTGGCAACCCTAGCCTTTAGTTCTATGCCCACTGATTCACGTTGACTTGGCGAGTCTGCAAAAGGAAATGCGTGCATTTGGTTTTTATTTAAATATTGATACCGGAGCAGAAGTCCCCAGCAAGCCAGCCGTAACTGTATTCCTGCTCAAAAAAAGCCCTGCTTCTCAGACATTTTTTTCCCCTTGCAGGATGGTTCAAGAATAGAAGCAGGGGGGGGGGGGTGGGGAGGAGGTGGAATACATCTTTCATGAGTGTGAAAATGCACAACACTTCAGAACATAAAAGCAGGCCTGAGATTCAGCAGGAGGCTGGAGCTCAAAGGAATGTAGCTCCTGAACCTTTCTGAGGGTTTCTCCTCTTCCTCCCCACCTACCTTGTCCACTGAATAGTAGGTGAAGCCGCATAACAATCTCTGGATGAGGAGAGCGGGCAGCCAGCCAGCCACCAGGGGCTTTGCCACACCCCCAGCAGCCCTCATGAACCCCTGGAGAAGCCCACACCACCCTTTCTCCACTTCTTATGTGATTTTGGGCAGTGGGTGGCTTGCTGACCTTTTGACTGGGGGGGGGGGTGGACCGGGAGAGCCCCAGGTGAGCAAGGCCTGCTTGGGCTGGCTGGATCTCTAACCAGCCCAAGCAGGCCTCGCTCACCCGGGGCTCTCCGTTCTTGCGTCCGGTTGCTTTTGGCTGGGGAGGGCGGCATATGCTAATGAGTTATGCTAATGAGCTCCACCACCTATTTTTCTACAAAATGACCCCTGCATAAAAGTATACAAAGAGCCCTACTGGATCAAAGACGCCGTGGTCCGTGTAGTCCAGCATCAGGTAGGTGTCATGCAGTGGCCAAATGGTACTTTGAGAGGTCCAACGACAAGGCATAGAGTCCAAAGCCTTCCCCTGATGTTCCCTCCTGGATCTGTGATTCCGAGGTTGACAGCCCCTGAACACAGAGGTTTCCTTGAGTCACCATGGCTAGCGGCCGCCGGCCACAGATAGACCTCTCCTAGGGTTGCCAAGTCCAATTCAAGAAATATCTGGGGACTTTGGGGGTGGAGCCAGGAGACTTTGGGGGTGGAGCCAAGATCAAGGCTGTGACAAGCATAATTGAACTCCAAAGGGAGTTCCGGCCATCACATTTAAAGGGACGGCACACCTTTTCAATGCCTTCCTTCCATAGGAAATGATGAAGGATAGGGGCACCTTCTTTTGGGGTTCATAGAATTGGACCCCCTGGTCCAATCGTTTTGAAACTTGGGGAGTACTTTGGGGAGAGGCACTAGATACTATACTGAAAATTTGGTGCCTATCTCTAAAAACAGCTCCCCCAGAGCCCCCGAAACCTCCAGATCAATTCCCCATTATACCCTATGAGAATCGATCTCCACATAGGGAATAATGAAGTGCTCAGCAGACCTTTCCCTCCCCCTAGGGTGGCCAGATCGTCCCACCCACCCGGGAAAGCCCCACCCCTGCCCCCAAATTCCCGCCTCACGGGTTGGCTAACCCGGGACCAATCAAATCCCGGGTTTGCCAAAATCCCGCTGGCTGGCTGCTGGTGCCTGGGGTGGGAAGGGCGCACTCATCGGTGCCAAGGCCAGAGGGCTCCAGCAGGTAACCTCCCCTCCGCCGCGCATCCTTGGCACCCAGGGTCGCCCGCCTGCTCTGGGGGAGAGGGCTTGCAGCTGCCCCGCTGGGGGCCCTTGGCCGGATCGAGCCGGGGGGGGGCCGTGGGCTTGGCTTGAGGAGCCAGCCGACCTCAGCCCTTCAGGTAGCGGGTTTCTTGAGAGCCAAGCCCTTTGCACCCTCCGAGGGCCTCGGGGGCAGATTGCGCGCTGCTGCGTAAAGGCGCCTGGGATGGCTGGCTGGCTGCCCCGCAAGGGAAGGGAGGGGGGTCCATTTGTACCCCTGACCCCTTTTCTTCCCGCAGAAGCAGCTTCCTTTCGCCTTGGACCCCAGGGACTCAGAGATCTCTCGCCTCTGCAGACAGCCAGGTAAAGGCCTCGTTTTCCCCCGTTGCTCTCCGGGTAGGCGAGGGCAGTGACGGGGGGTGCTCTTTCTAGGGTTGCCAGATCCAGGTTGGGAAATCCCTGGAGACTTGGAGGGTGGAACCTGAGAGGAGTGGGATTTCGGGGGGGGGGGGGACACAATGACGTCCCCGGTGGTCCTTTTCTCCGGCTGCCGCCTGGAGATCCGTTGTAGTCCCGGGATATCTCCAGGCCCCGCCTGGAGGTTGGCAGCCCACGCTCTTTTGCATTCATGTTTCACGAAGCGGATCTGCCGCCCTAACGCCCAAAGACCGCAGTCGCAACACACAAAACGTTTGCAGGTGGCGCGGGGGAACGATGTCACAGGAAGTGATGACTTCCTGTTTCCGGCGGCGGCATGATGTCACCGGAAGAGTCTTGACCATCCTCATGGTGCTCCCGACATAAATTCTCAAACTCTACTTATACATCTATCCAGAGGGGGTTTTGATTGAGTTAAACATGGTAGTCAGTGATTTGAACAGTACATGTGTGTTCCTTCTCCCACTGGTGCCAAAAAACAATTCCCTAACCTTTCCCTGTGCTGGTTTTACAGGGACTATTATTCTTTTGTATTATGCTTTTGTTTTTAAACAGGCCTCCTCCTAGAGTGTTTGTGTTGTAAAGTGCATAAATATGTATTTTATCTTTTGGTGTAAAGCAAGTATTAAGAGTTTTAATAAAGATGTGTGTGTAAAAAAAAACATGTTAAAAATATATATCAATTTGCTTTGGACACATAGAAGCTTTATACCAGGGGTGGCCAACGGTAGCTCTCCAGATGTTTTTTGCCTACAACTCCCATCAGCCCCAGGCAGCATGGCCAATGGCTGGGGCTGATGAGAGTTGTAGGCAAAAACCATCTGGAGAGCTACCGTTGGCCACCCCTGCTTAATACAATATTCCGGATCCTCCACATTTCCCAGTGGAGGAGAAAATGCTGTTCAAACAAATGGCAAAGATGATTTGACTCCACTCGTAACAAGAGAAAGAAATTTTACTTTAAAAAAAAAAAAACAGAAACACATTTTACATGACATAGTCACGTCAGTACATTTAACTTACTGTGAACAAACTAACTTCCAAAGGTTAATTGACTATAGCTCCAAGCCCAAGAAAGAGACAGAAGAAGAGAGGTCCTATAGAAGATGAAACAGAAGACAAGCAATGATCAAAGAGGTTCAACATCTAGCTGATGAGAGGGTTGGGTCAACTGCAGACAGACAGGCAGATAGGCAGAGAGATGATAGATAGATAGATAGATAGATAGATAGATAGATAGATAGATAGATAGATAGATAGATAGATAGATAGATAGATAGATAGATAGATAGATAGATAGATAGAGATGATAGACAGAAGATAGATAGATGTTAGATGACAGAAGGCAAAAGAAGAAGGGGAGGGCAAAAGATGAGATGGCTGGACAGGGTTACTGATGTAACTAACATGAATTTGAGCAGACTTCGGAGGATGGTGGAAGACAGGCGGGCCTGGCATGACTTTGTCCATGGGGTCACAAAGAGTCAAACTTAACTGTGCGACTGAACAACAGCAAAGATAGATGAGAGATAGATGATAGATAGGTAGATAGATAGATAGATGACATACATACATACATAGATGATAGATAGATAGACAGGTAGGTAGATAGATAATAGATAGATAGGCAGAGAGAGATGATAGATAGATGATAGACAGTCAGAGAGAGAGAGAGAATTATCTTAGCCCCTCCCCTCCCAGATCCTCTTGCGTGCTGAGTTACAACACCCAGCATTTTCAGAGGTGTGTAGGGGTTCAACAAGTAGAGCCCCAGCTGCTCATTTAGCAGGCTTGCAGTTTGAATCCACCCAAACCAACCTTGGGAAAAGTACAAACTCTCATTGTCTACAGCCTGTCTCTCCCGCCCACCCCCCCTCAAGATAGGGCACATGAGACCCTCCGGAAGCTCCCATGAACAATGCTGCAACGGCCCCATTCACTGTTTCTGGCTGTTGTGCTCTATCATTTCCTCCCCATTAAAACACAAATTAGGAGCCGCCGAAGCATATGGGAACGGCAGAGCGCGCAGCTGTTGTGCATTATCCAAACTCAGCCACTGGAGCGGCACCTTTTCAGAGGCTTCCCGGCCGATTGCTACGGAATGACAAAGGGCTCTTCGCCAAAGCTGCATCCTGATGGAAAAAGTGGTGCAATTTCATCCGTTGGAACAGAGAACCGGCCCAGTGGGAAGCATCGGCCACCCCAAGCAAGGGTCCTCCCGTTCTGTCCTCCTGGGTTTGTGTTATTGAAGAAGAAGATATTGGATTTATATCCCGCCCTCCACTCCGAAGAGTCTCAGAGCGGCTCACAATCTCCTTTCCCTTCCTCCCCCACAACAGACACCCTGTGAGGTAGATGAAGATATTGGATTTATATCCCACCCTCCACTCCAAAGAGTCTCAGAGCGGCTCACAATCTCCTTTACCTTCCTCCCCCACAACAGACACCCTGTGAGGTAGATGAAGATATTGGATTTATATCCCGCCCTCCACTCCAAAGAGTCTCAGAGCGACTCACAATCTCCTTTACCTTCCTCCCCCACAACAGACACCCTGTGAGGTGAAGATATTGGATTTATATTCCGCCCTCCACTCCGAAGAGTCTCAGAGCGGCTCACAATCTCTTTTACCTTCCTCCCCCACAACAGACACCCTGTGAGGTGGGTGGGGCTGGAGAGGGCTCTCACAGCAGCTGCCCTTTCAAGGACAACCTCTGCCAGAGCTCTGGCTGACCCAAGGCCATTCCAGCAGCTGCAAGTGGAGCAGTGGGGAATCAAACCTGGTTCTCCCAGATCAGAGTCTTAACCACTACACCAAACTGCCTCTCCAAACCACTGTGGCAGGGCTGCAGAACCTTGCAGTGAACCTGGCAAGTGGCAGTCTGGGATTACGAAGGGATACCCCTCTGTTCCCTTACTGATGTAGACAGGTACTAAGCCAGGCTAGAGCTTCCATTTGCCCTCTTCTGGGAGTTGAAAACATACATACCCTCAGCCATATTGCCCAAAGTAACACATACAATGAAATTAACAGGGGAATAGGTAAAAAAAAAAGGTAAAGGTAGTCCCCTGTGCAAGCACCAGTCGTTTCCGACTCTGGGGAGACGTTGCTTCTACAATGTTTTCAAGGCAGACTTTTCACGGGGTGGTTTGCCATTGACTTCCCCAGTCATCTACACTTTCCCCCCAGCAAGCTGGGGACTCATTTCATCGACCTCAGAAGGATGGAAGGCTGAGTCAACCTAAAGCCAGCTACCTGAACCAGCTTCCGCTGGGATCGACCTCAGGTCATGAGCAGAGGGCTCCGACTGCAGTACTGCAGCTTTACCACTCTGCACCATGGGGCTCATATACGGTGGAATAAAACACAAAAAGAACAACGCTTACCATAATAAATAAAATCGAATGCAGGGCTTTTTTTGTAGCAGGAACTGGTCTGCATATTAGGCTAAACCCCTCCTATGTAGCCAATCCTCCAAGAGCTTACAAGACTCTTCTTACAAGGCCTACCATAAGCTCTTGAAGGATTGGCTACATCGGGGGGGGGGGGCGTAGCCTAATATGCAAAGGAGTTCCTGCTACAAAAAAAGCCCTGATCTAATGTACTTTCAAGAGTCTAAGATTTGTTCTATACAAATATAGGGTGTTCTTATAACCTTGTACACAGTGATTATTCTCTATTAAACACTAACACGATCTTCTTGAGGATACATTCTCAATAACAAATAACCCTCTGAAAAACATCTGCGTGCCACATAAAGGAGCCAGCATTCCGACAGGTAACCACAAACGTCCTCCAATTCAAGGGGTGGAAAATAACTTTCAACATTGTTCAGTGCATAGGCTAACATGCATCATATCCCTTTGGTGTACAGGCATTTTCATTCCCGGTTAAACAAGCATGGTAGGTTTTTTAAGTGCCTCCAGAAACCTGTTGAGCCCGTTCGACCAGAGACTACAGAAAGAAGCAGCGTGTGCGTCACAGGCGACAATGCCTCGGTCGTGTCAAGAAAGATCCTCTCCGGCTTCTAAGGCCTCGTGCCACAATCTTGGAAAGCCAAAGAGGTGGTTTGTGCTAATCGGAAGAATGAATTCAATTATGAAATGATATGTTTGCTCGCTGACCCGGCAAAGGTAAGCTGAGCCCTCTGTGGAGTTTCCCCCCTGGAGAGATCAAATCCAAGGATGTGCACGGCAGTATTTAAAAGCTCCTCATTAAGAGCCGTGGTTGATGGTCTCGCTGCATAAACGGAAAGAGAAAAGATGTTGCGTGAGTCACCTCATCCTTCTTGGGACACCCAGGGCTTTTTCTGTAGCAGGAACTCCTTTGCATATAAGGCTACGCTCCCCTGATATAGCCAATCTTCCAAGAGCTTACAGGGCTCTTCTTACAGGGCCTACTGTAAGCTCCAGGAGGATTGGCTGCATCAGGGGTGTGCGGCCCAGGGACGGAATTCTAGCAAGAGCTCCTTTGCATATTAGGCCACACACCCCTGATGTAGCCAATCCTCCAAGAGCTTCCAGGGCTCTTCTTACAGGGCCTGCTGTAAGCTGCAGGAGGATTGGCTACATCAGGGGTGTGCGGCCCAGGGACGGAATTCTAGCAAGAGCTCCTTTGCATATTAGGCCACACACCCCTGATGTAGCCAATCTTCCAAGAGCTTACAGGACTCTTCTTACAGGGCCTGCTGTAAGCTGCAGGAGGATTGGCTACATCAGGGGTGTGCGGCCCAGGGACGGAATTCTAGCAAGAGCTCCTTTGCATATTAGGCCACACACCCCTGATGTAGCCAATCTTCCAAGAGCTTACAGGGCTCTTCTTACAGGGCCTACTGTAAGCTGCAGGAGGATTGGCTACATCAGGGGTGTGCGGCCCAGGGACGGAATTCTACCAAGAGCTCCTTTGCACATTAGGCCACACACCCCTGATGTAGCCAATCTTCCAAGAGCTTACAGGGCTCTTCTTACAGGGCCTGCTGTAAGCTCCAGGAGGATTGGCTACATCGGGGGGGGGGGTGTAGCCTAATATGCAAAGGAGTTTCTGCAACAACAAAAAAAGCCCCAGAGACATTGTTGTTGTTACTTTGGGGTGAAATCCCCTCAAAAGTTCTGAGGACGGAGAAGCAGAACCCTCGGTTTGTTCCGAGTCCAAACCCATTTTTTAGAATTTTAAATATTATTTTTCTCTTCCAGTTTTTCGGTCAACGTTGAACAATAAGCAAGTCAAGTCATACAGCAATACAAGGGACCGAGGATCATTGTGGGTTCATCAGTACAGACGCCGACGTAGCAGTGTAAGAAAGCAAGAACAATAATAATCAGACATGTATTTGGAAGAAAATACATTCCAAAACCTGGCGCTTCCCCCCCTGGGGAATCGAACCCTCATCTTCTGCCTGACAGGTGGGGATACTTACCACTGTGCTAACGAGGAGTATGCTACAAACCCATTTGATGGCTATAATTAGAGCTGCTTTCTTCAGTCGTAAGGCTGAAATCCTGTGCCCAATTAGCCCGTTGACTTCAGTGCGTGCGTAACTTGATTTTCAGCTTGATTCTTGAGGCTGATTAGTGTCAATCTTTTTTCAAGGAGATTGGCATAAGGAGAGGGGTGGGGGGGGGCTGGCAACATTCTTAGCATTAAATGATAGGTGAGATTCCTGAGGTACAAAATTCAGACCACACGATTCCATTCTTTCACTTACTCCCTTGCAGAGACAGCGAGAATATATAAATACTGCCTGGGAGCAGTTTATTTACTTGTTTCTTTGTTTTGTCGGGGCGAGCGACTCAACTCAGCACACCTAAACATCTAAGTGTGTGTATATAGGTGTTAGTGGTTAAGTGTGTGGACTCTTATCTGGGAGAACCGGGTTTGATTCCCCACTCCTCCACCTGCACCTGCTAGCATGGCCTTGGGTCAGCCATAGCTCTGGCAGAGGTTGTCCTTGAAAGGGCAGCTGCTGTGAGAGCCCTCTCCAGCCCCACCCACCTCACAGGGTGTCTGTTGTGGGGGAAGAAGGTAAAGGAGATTGTGAGCCGCTCTGAGACTCTTCGGAGTGGAGGGCGGGATATAAATCCAATATCTTCATCAACCTCACAGGGTGTCTGTTGTGGGGGAAGAAGGTAAAGGAGATTGTGAGCCGCTCTGAGACTCTTCGGAGTGGAGGGCGAGATATAAATCCAATATCTTCTTCTTCTTCTCGAATGGGATGTCTCTCAACCTGGGAGCTGCCCTGTGGCCTCTTCTCTCCCACATCTCACATGGCTTTCCATGGAGACACATGGTCCATTTTGCACACACTTCTTACCGCAGATTTTCAGACCAGTAAGCCTTAAAACTTGGGTTTGGATTCTGTGCCTGCCTTATCCACCATTCTTTTTCCTTGAAAGGGCAGCTGCTGTAAGAGCTCTCTCAGCCCCACCCGCCTCACAGGCAGGGGTGTCAAATTCATTTGTTATGAGGGCCGGATCTGACATAAATGAGACCTTGTTGGGCCAGACCAAGTCAGGTTGGGCTGGCTCCTGACGGGTTGCTTTCACAATGTTTTCACGGCAGACTTTTCACGGGGTGGTTTGCCATTGCTTTCCCCAGTCATCTACACTTTCCCCCCAGCAAGCTGGGGACTCATTTTAAGATTAGGTAGCAGAAATATAAACTTTATAAGGGACACAAACACAATTATAGTTGCTGCTGTTGTTGTTGTTTTTTAAGAAAAACTTAAAACATACTTAAAACGTGAGCACTTGTTGGTCTTAAAGGTGCTTTCTTTGTTTTTTTCTCCCATGAGATCCGGGGAACTGGGCAAAGGAAGCTCTGGCTCTTTCCTCCCTTCCCCAGGGGACCAGGAGGGGAGGAACATCAGCTAATAAAAGGGAGTCGCTCTGCTGTGTGATGTGCAAGCTCTCCCTCCCACCTCCCTCCTCAAGGGAGGAGCCCCAGCCAATGGAGAAAATAGAGGCTTTGGTCCATAGCTCCTGTGCGATTGAGCAAGCCTGGCAAAACAAGCTGTGATGCAGAAGGAGGCAAGAAGGAGAAGGAAGCAGATGACAGCCAGTTGCTCAGAGGCCTGATAGGAGCCCTCCGGGGGCCTGATTCAGTCCCCGGGCCGCATGTTTGACACCCCTGCTCTCGTGACAAGAGGAGGGGCGTTAAACCCTCCTCAGGCACCCCAAAATTTCTTTATCCAGCTGTCCAGCTTCTGAGTTTTTAAGCAGATTTTGTTCCTATTCTTTAAGCCCATCTTTTCAGCCTTCAAGGCCTGAAAACAGGGCTTCTGAAAGAAAAGAAAAGCAAAGCTGAGATTTTGAAGCCATTGAATTCTGAGCCCCTGATCACGTTCTGCAATTTTTATTTTTTGCAGTCCTAAGGAACTCCAATGACTATCAAAATCTGTCAAATGCAAAGACAAAGTTTGGGGTATTTTTTTAATTTGCAAGAAACGTAAGGCGCAAAGCTTTTCGTAGCCATTTGAAGAGCTGCATGCCAAATGGGTATAACCTCTCGGAAAAGTCCAAATCCTAGGGAGGGGGAGCTGCAATGATTGACGATGTTATGATTTCTCCCATATTCCTCTTTTTGTTGCATCGGGCAAATTAAAGACATCAATCTGCAGTTGTCTGAAGCAGTTGGAAGAAAAGCTCTCTGCCAACTAAAAATGAATGAAGCTCCCAGAAATGTTACACCTCTGGTCGGCCATCATTTCCCCATGCCACAACACTACAGCAGGGGGAAGGAAAAGGACGGGGGGGGGCATGCTTGAATTCAATCTAGTTCATTTAAGCTGGACGAGAAAATAAAGGAGAACACAAAGACTCCTAGAGGACAGAGCAAGGAGAAAGTAGACGCAGGAGTGGTTTTGATCTGACTGTAGGTTGCTTTCGCGTATTCCTGGTTCCAAGACTTTCAGAGGGCAAAGAATCCTCATGAGCAAAGACAAACCACATTTAAAAAATGGTCTCTTTAGATCATATCCTTGAATGGGATATTATTACACATCATATCCAACATTCAAACTCAGACAATGATAACTCAAAATTCACAGAGAAATGGTTTCCTTTTATTGAGTTCATTACAGCAAATGACATTCCACCACACAACCCAGAATATCTTGATCTTCTCTATTTACGTTTGTAATATTTTCCTTCAGTTGTGTTTTTTTTTCTATTTACTAATACTTTTTTATTTCTCTTTTTTTCTACCTTCCTTTTCTTTTACTGTGCTAGTCGTGGATCACACCTAATTATAATTACCAGATAGTAAATTTTGGAATAACCTGTAATAGTTTGCATAGAGAATATTTAGACAGTTAAGAATTCATAGCAATGCATAATTAATAGTTTAATGATAATATGGCTTCAATTAGATTAACTGTGTTTTGATACAGGAATTATTGTCTTAATCTTAATTTTGTTTTCATCTTGACCTCTCTCCTTGGATAGAAAACGGTCTACATATCTAGCTACATCTTTATAATTTAAAATCCTTACTTGATATCTTATTGTATGCATGTAAGTATTTACGCTTGTTTACAACCTGATTCCATAATTTTAATTAATTGTATATGAATATTAATATTGATATTAACTTGTATATTTTTTAAAAAATTCAACAAAAATATAAAGAAGAAAAAATGGTCTCTCTCTCTCTCTCTCTCACACACACACACAAACACACACAGGAAGCTGCCTTCTCTCATGGCTTTTTTTTGTCGAAAAAGCCCAGCAGGAACTCATTTGCATATTATGCCCCATCCCCTGGCATCACCATTGTTTCACACAAGGCTCTTTTTTTGTAGAAAAAGCTCAACAGGAGCTCATTTGCACATTAGGCCACACCCCTTGATGCCAAGGCAGCCAGAAGTGCGTTCCTGCTCAAACTTCCCCCCTGCTTCTACTGAATCAGACCCTGGGTCCATCAAGGTCACTTTTGTCTATGCAGACTGGCAGGGCCTCAGGCAGAGAGGCATCTTTCACATTCACTTCTGCCTAGTGCTTTCAACTGAAGATGGCAGGGATTGAACCTGGGACCAACTACATGCAAAGAAGAGTCCCCGCCACTGAGCCACACGGCCTGTCCTCAAAGGTCACGCTGCCACTGACCTTCTGGATAGGGTTGCCAAGTCCAATTTAAGAAATATCTGGGGACTTTGGGGGTGGAGCCAGGAGACATTAGGGGTGGAGCCAAGATGAAGGCTGTGACAAGCATAATTGAACTCCAACGGGAGTTCTGGCCATCACATTTAAAGGGACGGCACACCTTTTCAATGCCTTCCTTCCATAGGAAATAACGAAGGATAGGGGCACCTTCTTTTGGGGCTCATAGAATTGGACCCCCTGGTCCAATCTTTTTGAAACTTGAGAGATATTTTGGGGAGAGGCACTGTCTGCTATACTGAAAATTTGGTGGCTCTACCTCAAAAAACACCTCCCCCCCAGAGACCTGCGGATCAATGCTCCATGATTTTTTATGGGAATAAATCTCCATAGGGAATAACAGAGTTCCCAGCAGCCATTTCCCTCCCCTCCCCCCGCTTTCTGACGACCCTGAAGCGGGGGGAGGGCCTCCAAACCGGGGGATCCCCTGCCCCCACCTGGGGATTGGCAACCCTAGGGGGAAGCCTGTAAAAACAGGGGATCCCCCGCTGGGACCTGGGGACTGGGAAGCCTATGCACCACTCAGCAGCACTGCTGGCTTCTCTGCCGCTCTCCTCCGGCTCATTTCCTCCTCCAGACTCCATTTCCTAAAAAAAATGAAACGTTTCAAGTTTGCTGCAGTTCATTTTCCCCATATTTTTTAAACGGGGGGGGGTCGCTAGTGAGTGACTTGCCTAGGGTGCCAGAAAGCCTAGCGCAGATTCCGCCAGCCACATGAGGACTAGAAGCTTGAAATGAATGGAGTGAAGGAATAGGAGCTGTGACCCAGGGCTGCTCCTTGCCAAGAGCGCTCGTGCCGACGTTGCAAAATGAATGGTGGAAGGCCGTAAACGATGCATGAAATGAGAAATCCCAGGGAGAATGAGAGCAGCTTGGAATTGACGCGGCCGTATAATCGGCAGCCAGCGAGCTGAGAGCCGAGCCCTGGGAAATCTTTAAGAAACCCCAAAGCCACGTAAGCCCTGTTGAGACCCCGAGCAGAACACCAGTGGTCCCGTCCCTACCCCCCCCCCCCCACAACGCATTTTCATCTCAGAGCAATACCGAAACACCACGGAGTGCTATCAAAAATATAAAGGCGGGTTTAATTTGCAGAAAGCTCCCTGAATCTCATCAGACTTTTCTGCCAATTATGTTCTGAGTGACACTGAGAGAGGTGGGAGAGACAAGCCCCTCAGAAGCTCCTGCCTGCAAGGGAAGAAGGGATGAATCCCCTAAGTGGTTTGGGAAAGAACCGAACGGATGAGTGGCATCGGCCTTCTAAAGAGCAGATGGGGCCCAATGTCATACTTTGCTTTTTTTTAAAAAAAAAACCTTGCACTTTATTTCTAACATTAGGTAGATAAATCTATAACAGGGGTGGCCAAACTGTGGCTTGGGAGCCATGTGTGGCTCTTTCACACATATTCTATGACTCTCAAAGCCCCCACCCCCGCCCCGTTGGCTGTCTTGGAGATGGCATTGGTCTCTTTAAATCACTTCTCTAAGCCAAGCCAGCCGGTTGCTTGGAGAATGCATTTAAAGTTAAAGTTGCTTCGCTCCTTCCTTCCCTCCCTCCCTTCTTTGCTCCCTCTCTCCCCCTCCCTCCCTCCTTCCCTCCCTCCTTCCTTCCCTTCCTTCCCTCCTTCCCTCCCTTCTTTGCTCCATTCTTTCCTCCCTCCCTCCCAGTTTGGTGTAGTGGTTAAGTGTGCGGACTCTTATTTGGGAGAACCAGGTTTGATTCCCCACTCCTCCATTTGCACCTGCTATCATGGCCTTGGGTCAGCCATTGCTCTGGCAGAGGTTGTCCTTGAAAGGGCAGCTGCCGTGAGAGCCCTCTCCAGCCCCACCCACCTCACAGGGTGTCTGTTGTGGGGGAGGAAGGTAAAAGAGATTGTGAGCCGCTCTGAGACTCTTTGGAGTGGGGGGGGGGGGCGGGATATAAATCCAATATCACCTTCTCCTTCCTTCCTTCCTTCCTTCCTTCCTTCCTTCCTTCCTTCCTTCCTTCCTTCCTTCCTTCCTTCCTTCCTTCCTTCCTTCCTTCCTTCCTTCCTTCCTCCCTCCCTCCCTCCCTTCCTTCCTTCCTTCCTTCCTTCCTTCCTTCCTTCCTTCCTTCCTTCCCTCCCTCCCTCCCTCCCTCCCTCCCTCCCTCCTTCCTTCCTTCCTTCCTTCCTTCCTTCCTTCCTTCCTTCCTTCCTTCCTTCCTTCCTTCCCTCCCTCCCTCCCTCCCTCCCTCCCTCCCTCCCTCTCCTGTCTTGCAGCTCTCAGATCTGATGAGATCAGGCTAGTCTAGACTATCACGGTCAGGGCAGAAAGATAGCTCTCATTTTTAAAACAATACTTTTAATATGATTTTTAAATAGCAAAGCATTACTAATGTCCATCTTGAATACCTTGACTCTACCCTCACACTGTATACTAGAGAACTGGAGAAGACGACTTTCTGAATATTGTTAGTCAGCTCGGTTTTGGACCTGGAGATCTCCCAGAATCTTGCAAGGAACCTCAGCGCAAGAGATCACTCCCACTGGCGGACATGGCTGCTATGAAGGGGAGTAAGATTGCCAGCCTCCAAGGGAGGCCTGGAGATCTCCCACTTTTGCAACTGATCTCCAGCTGGCAGAGACTGGCTCTCCTGGAGAAAATGGCTGCTTTCAAGGGTGGACTCTGTGACATTCTCCCATGCTGAGACCCCTCCCCTCCCCAAACCCTGCCGTCTCCCGGATCCACCCCCAGATATTTTTCAACACCGACCTGGCAGGCCTAAAGGGGAGACTTTATAGCATTACACACAACTGAGGTCCCTTCCCTCCCCAAACCCCACCTTCCCTAGGCAGCCCCACCTCCAAATATGCAGGAGTTTCCCAACCCAGAACTAGGGTTCTGGGATCTCCCGGATTGGCGGGCCCCAACCCCCCGGCAGGGAGGAGGCCACTGGAGTACCATAGAGTGCTTCCCCAAATTGCTAGACTGTCCCTTTACAAAACCATAGAATTTCTATCGAAATCCTAGAGCATCCCGTGTGACGTGCCTGGTGCGATACGTCACTTCCGGGTGACATCATTGTGTGTGCGGAAGAAAAAGTCCCCTGCCAGCAGCTGTGGGGGACTTGGCGATCCTACTCAGAGTTGGCTACCATTCCTAGAGTCCTCCTTAAATTACAACTGATTCCCAGAGAGTTCCCTTTCTCTGGAGAAAACAGCAGGTTTGGAAGGCAGACTTCGTGGTATACTATAGAGCTGAGGAGACATGAAAGTCCTAGAGTGACGACACATCCCCGCTGAGCTGTCGTTCCCTCTCCCTACTTGGTCCCCTCTCTAAGGCATCACTCTCTAGATCTCCAGGAATTTTCCAAGCTGGAGTTGGCAATCTCCTGAGTGAAGGCAAAGGATGGACCGAAATATCAATGAGGGGCCAGGAGATGGGGGAGGAGAGCCGTGGCAGCTAATTTGAGATGGGCAGAGCCCCTGAGAGAGCCTAAGATCATTAGCGTCTAATTACCAGCTTCTTCAAGAGGTGTCAAGAACATGCTGATGAATATTCATAGGGAGGGGGAGGGGCCGGGTCTCGACCTTGTCATCCTGAGAAGAAGAGGAACGTTGACTTGTCTCAGAATCCAGACTGAGGGAAACCCGGAACAATCCGTGGGTGGGGATTGAGGGGTTGTAGGGCTGCAGCTAACATGTGGAGACAGACCACGATTCCGGATCTTACCCTTCCTCTCCAAATTCCACAGATGAAAATGGGCACAATATTTTGCCTTCGTAACACTTCCGTTTTCATGCCCAGAGCTGCATGTTGCCAGAGAACTCTTCTCAGGGGTGATTTCATAGAAAAAGAAGTGCCGGAGCTCATTAGCACAGCTTATTGGCATACACCACACACCCGTGACATCACCGGAAGGCGTACTCAATTATTTCAGCTCAGCAGCTACCTTAAAAATGCTTCTTGAATTACAACTGTCATAATAAAACCTTACTCCCATCATACTTTTTAAATTACTTTCTCCTATGTGGTCACAGTGGCATGAGGAAGATTTCATGGGGAGGGACGGTGGCTCAGTGGTAGAGCATCTGCTTGGGAAGCAGAAGGTCCCAGGTTCAATCCCTGGCATCTCCAAAAAAGGGTCCAGGCAAATAGGTGTGAAAAACCTCAGCTTGAGACCCTGGAGAGCCGCTGTCAGTCTGAGAAGACAATACTGACTTTGATGGACCGAGGGTCTGATTCAGTATAAGGCAGCTTCGTATGTTCATATGTCCTTCAGGTCTGCTTTCTATGTTTTGGTTATTTTCCCATTTTTGTGGGGGGAAATATGAGAAAGCTTGTCAAATGTTAGAGTTCAGCAATATTCTCACAGGGGGTTTGAACAATGGAGCCCAGAAGCAAGTATGGGGGGGGGGGAGGTAAGAAAGAGCACAATAATATTTAGAGCAGGGGTGTCAAACATGTGGCCTGGGGGCCAAATCAGGCCCCTGAGCAACTGGTTGCCATCTGCTCCCCTCTCCCTCTCTCTTGCTTCCTTCTGCATCACAGCTTGCTTTGCAAGGCTTGCTCAATGACACAGGAGCAAAGCCTCTATTTTCTCCATTGGCTGAGACTCCTCCCTTGGCGGGGAGAGAGAGCTTGCTTTGCCAGGCTCTCTCAATTGCACAGGAGAGCTATTGGGCTAAGCCTCTCTTCCTTTTATTGACTGAGGGTCCTTCCCTTCCTGGATCCCTGGGGAAGGAAGGAAAGTGCCAGAGCTTCCTTTGCCCAGTACCCTGGATCCCATGGGAGAAATACAAAGAAAGCATCTTTAAGACCAAAGAGTGATAATGTTTTAAGCATGTTTTGTTTTAGGTTTTTTCTTTTTAAAAAATAAAAAAATCTTTCATTGTGTTTGCCTGTGTCCTTTATAAAGTTTATCTCTCTGCCACCTAGGGTTGCCAAGTCCAATTCAAGAAATATCTGGGGACTTTGGGGGTGGAGCCAGGAGACATTAGGGGCGGAGCCAGGAGCAAGGCTGTGACAAGCATAAATGAACTCCAAGGGAGTTCCCGCCATCACATTTAAAGGGATGGCACACCTTTTCAATTCCTTCCTTCCATAGGAAATAATGAAGGATAGGGGCACCTTCTTTTGGGGCTCATAGAATTGGACCCACTGGTCCAATCTTTTTGAAACTTGGAGGGTATTTTGGGGAGAAGTGCTAGATGCTATACTGAAAATTTGGTGCCTCTACCCCAAAAAACAGCCCCCCCGGAGCCCCAGATACCTGCGGATCAATTCTCCATGATTTTCTATGGGAATGAATCTCCATAGGGAATAACAGAGTTCCCAGCAGACATTTCCCTCCCCTCCGCCCGCTTTCTGACAACCCTGAAGCGAGGGGAGGGTCTCCAAACCGGGGGATCCGCTGTCCCCACCTGGGGATTGGCAACCCTATTGCCACCTAATCGTAAATAAGTACACACATGGCCCGGCCTGACAAGATCTCATTCATGTCACATCAGGCCCTCATAATAAATGAGTTCGACACCGCTGATTTAGAGGTTCCAGAGCTCCACTTCCGTGAGCTCCTGCCCAAAATGAGGCCTGCGGTTCTCCTCAAGTGTTCTGTGATTGGCTCCTTGACTCTGCCGCTGGTGTAAAGCAGGAGGGGAAAGAACGCTTCTTGTTCGGGCTAAAGATAAGCCAGGAAAACTGAACTCAACATGCTTTCCAAATGAAGCACTCAGCGTGTGGACTGAAATTAGGGTTGCCAAGTCCAATTCAGGAAATCTCTGGGGACTTTGGGGGTGGAGCCAGGAGACTTTGGGGGTGGAGCCAGGAGACACTGGGGTGGAGCTAGGAGCAAGGGTGTGACAAGCATCACTGAACCCTAACGGGAGTTTTGGCCATCGCATTTCAAGGGATGGCACACCTTTATAAATGTCTTCCTTCCCTCCACCGTCCCCTTCTCTGATTTCACCTCAGAGGCGGAGCGGGCGACGCCGCTGCGCTGCAGCCGCCTCTTCTCCGCTTCACCGTAACTGCTCCTCCGAGATGGGCTCAGGCTGAGCCCATCTCGGAGGAGCAGCTACGGTGAAGTGGAGAAGAGGCGGCAGCGCAGTGGCGTCGCCCGCTGCACCTCTGAGGTGAAATCAGAGAAGGGGAGGGTGGAGGCAGGCCAGGAGCGTGGCGAGCTGCGAGTCCGGGTCCTAGAAGGACCCAGATTCACGGCTCGCCACGCTCTTAACCTGCCTCCACCCTTCCTTTCTCTGATTTTACCTCAGAGGCGGAGCAGAGTGGGCGATGCCGCTGCGCTGCTGCCACCTCTTCTCCGGTTCACCTTAGCTGCTCCTCCGAGATGGGGCAGCTCACCACGCTCCTTGGCGCCATTTCCCCCTTCCCCCCCGCTTCCGTTTTTTTTGAGAGCGGGGGAAGAGGCTGTAAATCCTGGGGTCCCCCGCCAGGGTGGGAGGGTTGGGAAGCCTAACTGAAATGACGCTTGCTGCCAGAGAATATAGTGACAGCCACAGATATAGCTGGCTTTAAAAGGAAATTAAGTTAATTCGTGGAGGAGAGGTTAAGCTTGCCAGTCCCCAGGTCCCAGCGGGGGTTCTTCCGCTTTCCCAGACTCCTTCCTGCCCCCAGTCAGCTGGCCAAAGGGGGAAGCCCCACCCCAAGAGGACCATGTGCCTTTGGAGTCTTCAATCTCCGATTGAAGGGCTTCTTCTTGGGATGGGGTGTCTGTGTTACTTTGAAGAAGCTGGCAGCAACTCGTGAATAGAGAGGCCAATCCATCGCTTCAGAGTCACCAGAAAAGGGGTTGGGGGGAGGTAGGGTGGCCATAATATCTGCAGGCCAGCCAGGGACACCTTGAGGGGGGAATGAATGTGTGTGTGCGCGCGCGAAGGAGATGGTGGCGTCCACAAGCATGGCCACCTTCAAGAGGGGTTTAGATAAAAATATGGCTCACAATCTCCTTTACCTTCCTCCCCCACAACAGACACCCTGTGAGGTGGGTGGGGCTGGAGAGGGCTCTCACAGCAGCTGCCCTTTCAAGGACAACCTCTGCCAGAGCTATGGCTGACCCAAGGCCATGCTAGCAGGTGCAAGTGGAGGAGTGGGGAATCAAACCCAGCTCTGCCAGATAAGAGTCCGCACACTTAACCATTACACCAAACTGGATGATGATGATATTGGATTTATATCCCGCCCACCACTCCAAATCTCAGAGTCTCAGAGAGGCTCACAATCTCCTTTACCTTCCTCCCTCACAACAGACACCCTGTGAGGCGTCTCACAGCAGCTGCCCTTTCAAGGACAACCTCTGCCAGAGCTCTGGCTGACCCAAGGCCATTCCAGCAGCTGCAAGTGGAGGAGTGGGGAATCAAACCCAGTTCTCCCAGATAAGAGTCTGCACACTTAAACACTATACCAAACTGGCTGAAAAACCTTACTCCCATCATACTTTTTAAATTACTTTCTTCTATATGGCCACAGTGGTATGATGAAGATTTCCATCTGTCTGCTCAATATGTTTTGGTTATTTTCCCCTCTTTTTTTTTGGTGAAAAATATTAGGGAGTTTGTCAAACCTTAGAGTTCAATAACATTCACACAGGGGATTTTAACAATGGAGCGCAGAAGCAAGTATTTGGAGGGCGGCCGGGGGGGTGGGGGGTTAAGAAAGAAAGAGCACAATAAAATTTAGAGGTTCCAGAGCTCCACTCCTGCCCAAAATGAAGCCTGCATGGTACACAAATGGCTGGGGCACAGATTCGCAGAAAGGCCCTTCCCGCGGTGCTAGTATCACGTTTAAAGGTGGTTAAAGATGGCAACATTAATTTCTCAATCGCCTTGGCAATGCTAAATGGCTTCATGCACCCCAGAGTTGCTGGGTGCCACCTTCAATCTGCGTTAATTTGATTGCATTCATAGGACATTTACTCACCTGGAGGCGGGAGGAGAGGGAATTGACAGATCCCACTACGAGAACGTTAAACCTTCTTTTCTAGTTAATGCATGAACTCAAAATCTGTTCCCTTTTTTTTTGCTGTTCTTAACTCTTGTCTGGGAGAAAGCAAAAGACCTCATTCTCTCTTTACGGATTTAATCAGCCAGAAAAACAGAGTGAGAAAATTGACATTGTTCTCTCCCTCCTGCCTTCCCCGCCCCATGTCTGCAGTGCATCACCTGTACGGGTTGCCTGGGTAATATTTTACTTTGAAAAGAAAAGGAGAAAGACAGCAAATCGGCTTGCCCGAACATGTTCCGGTCTGCGAGCCGTACCCAGCGCACTTGTTTGCAGTGCGTGCATACCTAAAGACAACAAGGGCGTTGCGGGATCGTTCATAACACGGGATCATTCCTAACGCCTACGCCTGCCAAAATCACATTGGGTGTCTAGAAAGAAGGGTGCGTGCCTTTGTACGTCTTGGTCTCTGTGTACACTCAGAATACCGAGAATAAACCCAATCTTGTTGGAGACAGAAGAAGCCTTCTGACTGCCGCACTGGTAGGAAAGGATTCTGTTCCCGTTCTCTCTCACAACTCCTTTCAGGTCAATTATTTCTCTTTCGCCGTTTCAGCTGCGAAGAATCCATTTTAGTCCATGATCTCATCAGCTCTCAGGGTCAGCACTGGTTATTCTTTGGATGGGAGACCACCCTGGAAGTCCAAGGTTGCTATGAACAAGAAGAAGAAGAAGGTGATGATGATGATGATGATGATGATGATGATGATGATGATGATGATGATGATGATGATGATGATGATGATGATGATGATGATATTGGATTTGTATCCCGCCCTCCGCTCCGAATTTCAGAGTCTCAGAGTGGCTCACAATCTCCTCTGTCTTCCTCCCTCACAACAGATACCCTGTGAGGTATGTGGGGCTGAAAGAGCTCTTACAGCAGCTGCCCTTTCAAGGACAGCTCTGCCAGATCTATGGCTGACCCAAGGCCATTCCAGCAGCTGCAAGTGGAGGAATCAAACCCGGTTCTCCCAGATAAGAGTCGGCACAATTAGAGCTCTGGCTGACCCAAGGCCGTTCCAGCAGCTGCAAGTGGAGGAGTGGGGAATCAAACCCGCTTCTCCCAGATAAGAGAGCTCTGGCTGACTCAAGGCCATCCCAGCAGGTGCAAGTGGAGGAGAGGGAATCAAACCTGGTTCTCCCAGATAAGAGTCGGCACACTTCCCCACTACACCAAACTGACTCTGGCAGTGGCAAACCACCTGTGGTCGTCTCTCTTTGAAAGCCCTGTGGGGTCACCATAAATCAGCTATGACTTGACCATTAAAAAAAGATCCGACCGTTTCCAACAGGGAAGAGTCTGAAACAGGCTGGTAGTTTCAGTCCCCAAGCTGGCCCCAATCCTGGTTTGAGATAAGCAAAGGCAAAAACCAAAGGCGGAACCAAGAGGCTCTGTGTGTGGTTTAGAGGCTGGAGGGCTGGACTAAGAGCCAGGGAGACTCAGGTTCGAATCCCCACTGGACCATGGCAGTTGGCTGGGCCAGTTGCACATACAGACTCAGCCTAACCCGGGGTGGCCAAGCAATGCCTTGGGAGCCACATGCAGCTGTTGCATACAATACTGTGTGGTTCTCAAAGCCCTCGCTGCCCTGTTGGCTGGCATGAAGAAGGCATTTCTCTCTTTAAATCACTTCTCCAAGCCAAGCCAGCTAGAGGCTTCGAGAATGCATTTAAAGCTGTTTTCTTTCCACCTCTCCCTTCCCATCTATTTTCTTTCTCCCTCCATCCCTCCCTCCCTCCCTCCCTTCCTTCCTTCCTCCCTCCTTCCCTCCCTCCCTTTCTCCCTCCCTCCCTCCATTCCTCCCTCCCTCCCTTCCTCCCTTCCTCCCTCCCTTCCTTCCTCCCTTTCCTCCCTCCCTCCCTTTCCTCCCTCCCTCCCTCCCTTCCTTCCTTCCTTCCTTCCTCCCTCCCTCCCTCCCTCCCTTCCTTCCTGTCTTGCAGCTCTCAAACATCTGACATTTGTTCTATGTGGCTCTTACGTTAAGCAAGTTTGGCCACCCCCAGCCTAACCTATCTTTCAGAGTTGTTGTGAGGATAAAGACAGAAGAGGAGTGTAAAGTCACTTTTAGTCCCTGCTCAGGAGAAAGCTGGGATATAAATGGAGTCAGTAAACAAAGAAACAAACATTAAAAAAGAACAAAGGAGAATAAATAAAACCAAGGGGCCAATACCGAAGGAGAACACCCTTGCATAAAGTTTAAGTGGTTCTACTAAAGTCTGAACATTCTCAGGAATGTTTTGGGTTGTGTTTCTGGAATGGCTGGAGATGCGGGGGCCATTCATAAAAGTGCAGGACTGCAGATCAAGGACCTTCAACTGACCCTGCAACAACGCCCTGTCTTTTCTGTTCATGGGCAAGAGCCAAGAGGAAGTCGCTCAGCAGTGAAACGAAGAAGACTGCAGATTTATACCCCGCCTTTCTCTCTGAATCAGAGACTCAGAGCGGCTTACAATCTCCTGTATCTTCTCCCCCCGGCAACAGACACCCTGTGAGGTGGGTGGGGCTGAGAGGGCTCTCCCAGCAGCTGCCCTTTCAAGGACAGCTCTGCGAGAGCTATGACTGACCCAAGAAGGAGTGGGGGATCAAACCCAGTTCCCCCAGATAAGAGTCAGCACACTTAACCACTACACCAAACTGGCTGTCGCACCTTGCACATGCTCAGAAGTACTTGTATATTATTATTCCTATGAAAGCCACAGACTTTTTGCTGGGAAGATGCTCAAGAATCCAATTTCCCTACAGCTGTGAGCCAATCACCAGATCCGTTCTGTTCGCCACCAAAGGGCCCAGAGACGCACCAGACAGATTTGCACTGGGCTTTCGCAAAACTGTGCATGAGCCAAAATGCTGCCAGCCCACATCAAGCAATATACACATCATAACAAAGACGTGGGGAAAGCAGAACTCAGCGGGTTGTGTGAAAATGTGCATATGGAATGATCAGATTGCGCAGTACGGGGCTGTTGGGAAGAAATCCTTGAAGCAACCAGCTGCTCTGCACCTAACAGGCTAACCATCCAGCAAAAAAGAAAGAAACAAACATTAAAAAAAAAAAACAAAGCTCGTTCATCATTTTTTTCTCCCTCTCTCCAAATACTAAAACTTGAGAGCATCCAATGAAGCGGACGGGTGGTAGATTCAAGACAAACACAAGGAAATAATCCTTTACACAGAGAGTGATCAAAACAGAGGTGGTCAAAATTGCTTGGCATAAGAGCCACGTAGAATAAACTTCAGATGTCTGAGAGACACAAGACAGGAACATCAGATGTTTGAGAGCTGCAAGGAAGGAAAGGAGGGAGGGAGGGAAGAAGGAAAGAAGATGAAGATGAAGATATTGGATTTATATCCCACCCTCCACTCCGAAGAGTCTCAGAGCGGCTCACAATCTCCTTTACCTTCCTCCCCCACAACAGACACCCTGTGAGGTAGATGAAGATATTGGATTTATATCCCGCCCTCCACTCCGAAGGGTCTCAGAGCGGCTCACAATCCCAGGCCAGTCATGGAGGAGAGCCAGTTTGGTGTAGTGGTTAAGTGCACAGACTCTTATCTGGCAGAGCCGGGTTTGATTCCCCACTCCTCCACTTGCACCTGCTAGCATGGCCTTGGGTCAGGCATAGCTCTGGCAGAGGTTGTTCTTGAAAGGGCAGCTGCTGGGAGAGCCCTCTCAGCCCCACCCACCTCACAGGGTGTCTGTTGTGGGGAAGGAAGGGAAAGGAGATTGTGAGGCGCTCTGAGACTCTTCGGAGTGGAGAGCGGGATATAAATCCAATATCATCTTGGGAAGAAGTGGGATATAAATGAAGCAAACCAATAACCTGCCTTGGGTTTCGGCAAGAAAAGCAGACTAAAAGGAAGGCAGGAAATATTTCCTCGCGTCCATCCCAAATCAACTGCTCACCTGGCTGCCTCCCCCAAAGGTTTGGTTTTATGGGAGGAGAAAAGTTCTCATGTTCCATTTTGCTCCACCTCAAGCCCCAGCTCAGAGAGGAGAGATTGGCATTGAAACGTTCATTGCCAGAAACTAGGGTTGCCAACTCCAGTTTGGGGAATTCCTGGAGACTTTTGGCCCCACTGGTAGACCTCCTGACGGCACCTGGGCTTTTTTGGCTACTGTGTGACATAGAGTGTTGGACTGGATGGGCCATTGGCCTGATCCAGCATGGCTTCTCTTATGTTCTTATGTCTGGGGCAGTGATGCTCTGTATTCTTGGTGCTTGGGGGGGCAACAGTGGGAGGGCTTCTGGTGTCCTGGCCCCACTGGTGGACTTCCTGATGGCACCTGGGGGGGGGGGTTAGCTACTGTGTGACACAGAGTGTTGGACTGGATGGGCCATTGGCCTGATCCAACATGGCTTCTCTTATGTCTGGGGCAGTGATGCTCTGTATTCTTGGTGCTTGGGGGGCAACAGTGGGAGGGCTTCTAGTGTCCTGACCCCACTGATGGACCTCCTGATGGCACCTGGGGTTTTTTTGGCCTCTATGTGACACAGAGTGTTGGACTGGAGGGGCCACTGGCCTGATCCAACATGGCTTCTCTTATGTTCTTATGTGACACAGAGTGTTGGACTGGATGGGCCACTAGCCTGATCCAACATGGCTTCTCTTATGTTCTTATGTGACACAGAGTGTTGGACTGGATGGGCCATTGGCCTGATCCAACATGGCTTCTCTTATGTTCTTATGTGACACAGAGTGTTGGACTGGATGGGCCATTGGCCTGATCCAACATGGCTTCTCTTATGTTCTTATGAGTGGAGCCTCGAGGGGTCAGGGAGCTCAGTGGGATACAACACCAGCAAGTCCACCCTCCAAAGCAGCCATTTTCTCCAGGGAGAACTGACGTCTCAAGTCTGGGTGGAGATCAGCCGTCATTCCTGAAGATCTCCAGGAACCACCTGGAGACTGGCAACCCTCCAAAGGAGTCTCAGATACTACTGTAGACTGCAGCAGAAGTGAAAAGGCAGACTCTGAACAGAGCGAACCGGCGCCCCATCTCTGTTCTAACAGATCCCCATTCTTTTCCATTGCTGTATCTTCATTTCTCCCTTCTCAGCTCTCTCATACATGGTTGCCGGCCTCCAGCCGAGGGGGAGAGGTGCCCTGGAGAAAAGGTCTGCTTGGAAGGGTGGTCTCCCGGGCCTTGGACCCTGCTGAGGCCCCGCCCCTCCCCTCCTCAAACCCCGCCCTCTCCCAGCTCCACCCCCAAAGCCTCCCGGTATTTTCCAACACTGACTTGGCAACCAGTGTTCCCTCTAAGCTGAGTGAGCATGAGCCAGCTCACAGATTTTTAGCCTCCGGCTCACACCTTTTTGTCTTCGCTCAGGAAGGACGGCCCCAGAGCACCATGACTGATGCAGCCGCTCCCCACTTACAAGCCAGTCGCTCACAAAGTAGCATTTTTGCTCCCCAGATTCTGCAGCTTCGAGGGGACGTTGGTGGCAGCCCTCTCTCTCAACCAGAGGGGGCGGGGAGTTCACGGAGAACCATTCCACCCACCACCACAGCATCCTCATTTTCCTTTGTGAAGAAGAAGACTTGCAGATTTATACCCCGCCCTTCTCTCTGAATCAGAGTCTCAGAGCGGCTCACAATCTCCTACGTTTCCCCCACACACAACAGACACCCTGTGAGGTGGGTGGGCCTGAGAGGGCTCTCCCAGCAGCTGCCCTTTCAAGGACAGAGTCTCAGAGCGGCTCACAGTCTCCTTTCCCTTCCTCCCTCACAACAGACGCCCCGTGAGGTGGGTGGGGCTGAGAGGGCTCTCCCAGCAGCTGCCCTTTCAAGGTCAGAGTTTCAGAGCGGCTCACAGTCTCCTTTCCCTTCCTCCCTCACAACAGACACCCTGTGAGGTGGGTGGGGCTGAGAGGGCTCTCCCAGCAGCTGCCCTTTCAAGGACAGAGGCTCAGAGCAGCTCACAATCTCCTTTCCCTTTCTCCCCCACAACAGACACCCCGTGAGGTGGGTGGGGCTGAGAGGGCTCTCCCAGCAGCTGCCCTTTCAAGGTCAGAGTTTCAGAGCGGCTCACAGTCTCCTTTCCCTTCCTCCCTCACAACAGACACCCTGTGAGGTGGGTGGGGCTGAGAGGGCTCTCCCAGCAGCTGCCCTTTCAAGGACAGAGTCTCAGAGCAGCTCACAATCTCCTTTACCTTCCTCCCCCACAACAGACACCCCGTGAGGTGGGTGGGGCTGAGAGGGCTCTCCCAGCAGCTGCTCTTTCAAGGACAGAGTTTCAGAGCGGCTCACAGTCTCCTTTCCCTTCCTCCCCCACAACAGACACCCCGTGAGGTGGGTGGGGCTGAGAGGGCTCTCCCAGCAGCTGCCCTTCCAAGAACAGAGTCTCAAAGCGGCTCACAATCTCTTTTCCCTTCCTCCCTCACAACAGACACCCCGTGAGGTGGGTGGAGCTGAGAGGGCTCTCCCAGCAGCTGCCTTTCCAAGGACAGAGTCTCAAAGTGGCTCACAATCTCCTTTCCCTTCCTCCCTCAAAACAGACACCCTGTGAGGTGGGTGGGGCTGAGAGGGCTCTC
>NC_083241.1:7208589-7258732 GCF_032191835.1 Heteronotia binoei | reverse complement strand
AAGGAAGGAAGGAAGGAAGGAAGGAAGGAAGGAAGGAAGGAAGGAAGGAAGGAAGGAAGGAAGGAAGGAAGGAAGGAAAGAAGGAAGGAAGGAAGGAAGGAAGGAAGGAAGGAAGGAAGGAAGGAAGGAAGGAAGGAAGGAAAGAAGAAGGAAGGAAGGAAGGAAGGAAGGAAGGAAGGAAGGAAGGAAGGAAGGAAGGAAGGAAGGAAGGAAGGAAGGAAGGAAGGAAGGAAAGAAGGAAGGAAGGAAGGAAGGAAAGAAGGAAGGAAGGAAGGAAGGAAGGAAGGAAGGAAGGAAGGAAGGAAGGAAGGAAGGAAGGAAGGAAGGAAGGAAGGAAGGAAGGAAGGAAAGAAGGAAGGAAGGAAGGAAGGAAGGAAGGAAGGAAAGAAGGAAGGAAGGAAGGAAGGAAGGAAGGAAGGAAGGAAGGAAGGAAGGAAGGAAAGAAGGAAGGAAGGAAGGAAGGAAGGAAGGAAGGAAGGAAGAGGAAGGAAGGAAGGAAGGAAGGAAGAAGGAAGGAGAAGGAAGGAAGGAAAGAAGGAAGGAAGGAAGGAAGGAAAGAAGGAAGGAAGGAAGGAAGGAAGGAAGGAAGGAAGGAAGGAAGGAAGGAAGGAAGGAAGGAAGGAAGGAAGGAAGGAAGGAAGGAAGGAAGGAAGGAAGGAAAGAAGGAAGGAAGGAAGGAAGGAAGGAAGGAAGGAAGGAAGGAAGGAAGGAAGGAAAGAAGGAAGGAAGGAAGGAAGGAAGGAAGGAAGGAAGGAGGAAGGAAGGAAGGAAGGAAGGAAGGAAGGAAGGAAGGAAGGAAGGAAAGAAGGAAGGAAGGAAGGAAGGAAAGAAGGAAGGAAGGAAGGAAGGAAGGAAGGAAGGAAGGAAGGAAGGAAGGAAGGAAGGAAGGAAGGAAGGAAGGAAGGAAGGAAGGAAGGAAGGAAGGAAGGAAGGAAGGAAGCCGTCAGCCATTTGGGGTGCCTATTCTGAGAAAGGTAGAAGTGAAGTAAATGATAATAAATTTGAAAATTTCTACAAATCTTTCCCCTTACACACACACAGACACAGAGGAGGTGGGGGGGGGGGGAAAGAGAGAAAGAAGCAGATAGGGAGGGAGGGAAAGGGAGAGAAATCCTAAATGGCATCTCTTGGTTCAGGAAAACAGTATGCCACAAAGACACACGGAAGAATTCAAGATGATACCCCTCCAGCTGGTCCTGGAGATCTCCCACTTTTACAACTGATCTCCAGCTGGCAGAAATCAGCTTCCCTGGAGAAAATGGCTGCTTGAAAGGGGGGACTCTGTGGCCTTGGACCACCCTGGGCCACCCTGCTGAGGCCCCTCCCCTCCCAAAACTCCATCCTCTCCCGGATCCACCCCCAAAGTCTCCAGATACTTCCCAACCTGGCTGGCAACCCTAGTTCTGGTAGATAGGAATGACACATGTTCGCTCATCTTGCAAAGGACGGGTCTTTTAAAAAAAAAATGCCTTCCTAATATGTAATGTACTGGGGTCGGCGCAGTAAGAGACCAGAGTCGGAGAGTGATTTCAGCAAGCTTTACTTCAGGAACACACACACAACACACTGAGCTCTGTTCAAACTTCCCACTCCTTTATACAATTCTTGCCCCCTTCTGATTGGTCCTTAACTATCTACATGGATTGGCTATTTACAGGGCCCTAAGGGCCTATCAGGGTACAGTATGAGCCTGGATGTTGATTGGCTACTTATGTTTCAATCCTTCCCCTGAATGGGCACGCTTAGGCCTTCTCTGAAACCCTGGTGTGGAGTTCAAGCTCTGGCTTGTTCGGCTTCCCTCCAAAAGTAACAGTTCCCTCCAAAAGTAACAGTTCCCCCATTTGAGCCTAGGACACAACATAATAATTCTCTGGCTCAAATTCAGGAAACATCTTGGAGCAGGACAGGCCTTAAATTCAGCAGGAGCTCACAGAAGTGCAGCTCCAGAACCTTTCTGAGGGCTCCTCCTCTTCCTCCCCACCTACCTGGTCCACTGAATAGGAGGTGCAGCTGCATAACAATCCCTGGATTAGGAGAGCGGGCAGCCAGCCAGCCACCAGGGCTTTGCCACACCCCCAGCAGCCCTCATTAACCCCTGGAGAAGCCCACACCACCCTTTCTCCACTTCCTATGTGATTTTGGGGGCTGGGGTCTTGCTGGCCTTTTGACTTGAGGATGGGCAAGGAGGGGCCCAGGTGGGCGAGGCCTGCTTGGGCTGGCTGGATCTCTAGCCAGCCCAAGCAGGCTTTGCTCACCTGGCACTCTCCTTTCTTGCATCGGGTTGCTTTTGGCTGGGGGAGGGCATATACTAATGAGTCATGCTAATGAGCTCCGCCACCTATTTTTTTACAAAACGACCCCTGGAGCAGGGCAAATGCTTACCTCCTCGTTGCCTGGCCCATGTCCAGAAAGCACAACACCAAAGCAACAGTGAAACACACAAACACACACGGGGAAGGCATTTTGTCATGTCAGCGCCCCTGTATCCTATTCGGATGGCCCGGATTACCATGCCCAGGAAGCAACTGCCCTCTTCCTGCACACCCTGCTGATGCTTCCAGAGATACTCCTGGGTGATCCAGATGATGGTGTAATTATGGGACACATTTCCAGGATATACTTCATATGGGGCAATGCCGTCTGCTCCTTGCCATCCTGTCATCGGCAGTGATTCAGTCTTCGGGAAGCTAAGAATAGAACCTGGGTGTTACCCAAAGTCTACCCCAGCATTTAAGGCCAGTGCCCCAAATTCGTTCACTCGAGTGAGGCATCGAGTGAGATTATCTTCCCTCGCTTCAGGGCGGGCAATTAAGTGCAATTTTCTTGCCTTTGCCTCCTTTGAAATGATTATGCCGAAATTACCCGCATCCCGGAGTGGAAAAGGAAATTAACTTATTTGCAACATCTTCATGAATCAGAGGGCTGGAATTTGGGGGGGACAAGGTGCTGCTGATGTAGCCCGTGCAAAGCGCAAACAGTACCTTTCCAATTATAACTCTGTAACAAAAAGGGCTAGGGACTAGGGTTGCCAAGTCCAATTCAAGAAATATCTGGGGACTTTGGGGGTGGAGCCAGGAGACGTTTGGGGTGGAGCCAAAATCAAGACTGTGACAAGCATAATTGAACTCCAAAGGGAGTTCTGGCCATCACATTTAAAGGGACGGCACACCTTTCTAAATGCCTCTCTTCCATAGGAAATAATGAAGGATAGGGGCACCTTCTTTTAGGGCTCATAGCATTCGACCCCCTCGTCCAATCTTTTTGAAACTTGGGGGGTATTTTGGGGAGAGGCACTAGATGCTATACTGAAAATCTCGTGCCTCTACCCCAAAAAACAGCCCCCCCCAGAGCCCCGGATACCCACAGATCAATTCTCCATGATTTTCTATGGGAATAAATCTCCCTTGGGAATAATAGAGTTCCCAGCAGACATTTCCCTCCCCTCCCCCCGCTTTCTGACGACCCTGAAGCGGGGGGGGAGGGTCTCCAAACCGGGGGATCCCCTGCCCCCACCTGGGGATTGGCAACCCTATTCTGAGAGTTCCACCTCCTTGTCCATTGAATGGTAGGTGCAGCTGTATAACAATCCCTGGATGAGCTCCACCACCTCTTTTTCTACAAAACGACCCCTGGGTGAACCTTAGGGCTGCCAAGCCCCTGGTCCAGGTGGCGGTTCCCCCACCCACGAGGTTCCCAACCTGCCAGCTCACATTGGATCGGTGGGGGGAACATTCCCCTACGTAGCTGGCACGATGGCGTCACCTGGAAGTGACGTCATCAAAACAGCAGCGCACATGCAGGGGCTGCTCTAGGCGTACCATAGGCACCATAGAGTTTTTACCACCCAAATGGCTAGAGCGTCTGGGAAAACCATAGAGTTTTCCCAGAAACGCCTAGAGTGGCCCCGCGTGTGCACCGCTATTTTGATGATGTCACTTCCAAGTGATGTCATTGCATCGCGCGCATGCTACAAGAAGCTGGGGACTTGGGGACGCTAGCCTATATATCAGCAGTGGCCAAACTGGCTCAGGAGTCACATGCGGCTCTTTCACACATATTATGTAGCTCTCAGAGGTCAAGGAGGAGCTTAATGCTGGCTTACTCTCAAGTAAGCACGCTTAGCATTGGGACCTCAGTCAGCCTCTGAACACTGACCCACAGGTAGGTGAATATTTCTGCCATATGTGAAGCAGGAAAAGAGGGGGAAATAGGCAGCCTTGCAAGATCTTCTCTTCCACCACAGAGGATGCCCAAAGACCTAGAGCAGGAAAAGAGAGCGCAAGAACTGAGAGAGCCACTGGAAGGAGGGACAGAATTAGAGGGTGGTGCAGGGTCCCCCTTTAGTTTCATAGCTCTTGTAGGAGCTGTACTTACGAACCTTGGTGTCAAAGAAAAGAGAGATACATGATGCAAATGGTGGTCAGTGATTTAGGTATGTGGTACATGTGTGTTTCCTTCTCCCCCTGGTGCCAACAAATAATTCCCTAAACTTTCCCTGAGCTGGTTTTATGGAGACTGTTATTCCCAGTTTTTTTTTTTTCTCCTCCTTCTAGCATGGGCGTATTGTAAAGCACACACATATGTATTTTATCTTTCTGTGCAAATAAAGTATTCAGAGTTTTAACAAAGTCATGCATGTAATATTTGTTCATGTCTCGCAGCTCTCAAACATCTGATGTTTATACTGTGTGGCTCTTACATTAAGCAAGTCTGGCCACCCTGCTATATGGTATCCTCAGGATGGAGTAAGGATGTCTAGCTTTCTGTCTCATTACCTACTAATGGGAGGAAACTGGGGGTGGGGGGATGAGTGCCAGGATCATGCCTGTAGATTTTTGTTCACTTCAAGGGAAAGCTAGCAATGACATGGTGGATGCTCTAGCATATTGCAAAAACTCTATGGTAAAACGCAGAGCTTTTGCCGAATGCTAGCGTTTTCTCCACGTGGCTTTGGGGTTTTATCAGGAGTTTGATGTGAACATGACGGCAGTCCAACCTCCATTTCCTCCAGCGGTTGCTGGCTGCATCCCTTCAAACCTAGGAAGCCTACCACTCTCCCAGAGTTACAACTAGGGTTGCCAATCCCCAGGGGAGGGCAGGGGATCCCCTGGTTTGGAGGCCCTCCCCCCGCTTCAGGGGCGTCAGAAAGTGGGGGGGGGGGGAGGGAAATGTCTGCTGGAGACTGTTATTCCCTAGGGAGATTTATTCCCATAGAAAATCATGGAGAATTGATCTGCGGGTATCTGGGGCTCTCGGGGGGCTGTTTTTTTGGGGTAGAGGCACCAAATTTTCTGTATAGCATCTAGTGCCTCTCCCCAAAATACCCCCCAAGTTTCAAAAAGATTGGACCAGGGGGTCCAATTCTATGAGCCCCCAAAGAAGGTGCCCCTATCCTTCATTATTTCCTATGGAAGGAAGGCATTGAAAAGGTGTGCCGTCCCTTTAAATGTGATGGCCGGAACTCCCTTTGGAGTTCAATGATGTTTGTCACAGCCTTGATCTTGGCTCCACCCCTAATGTCTCCTGGCTCCACCCCCAATGTCTCCTGGCTCCACCCCCAAAGTCCCCAGATATTTCTTGAATTGGACTTGGCAACCCTAGTTACAACACGTCCCTGGACTGCACTGGACCGACCTTGAGATGATGTGCTTTCCTTTGGGAGCAGAAGCATGTGGTCTTCAAGAATGCTTTGGGTGACCTAGGTTTGCCAATCCCCAGAATTGAAAGTGAGCAAAGGAACAAGGCAAGGATGCCCGCTATCACCATTGTTGTTTATAATGACTCTTGAAATTCTGTTACAACAAATTCAAAAAGATGAAAAAATAGAAGGTCTAAAAATTAGAAGATTCTCTTATAAATACAAAGCTTTTGCAGACGATATAGTGTTCATAATGGAGAATCCGGTTCAAGTGTCACCACTGCTGTTAGCTAAGATAAAAGAGTACGGAGAACTAGCAGGATTATACATAAATAAGGAGAAATCGAAATTCCTCTGTAAAAACATGCAACCAAATAAAACAAAAGAACTACAAAAGGTGACAGGTTGTGAAGTCACAACCAAAGTTAGGTACCTTGGAATAGAGATAACAATGAAGAACATTGATTTATTCAAAAACAATTATGAAAAACTGTGGTGTAAGATGGACAAAGATTTGATGAAATGGAATAAACTCAACTTGTCCTTACTGGGCAGGATAGCTGCAATCAAAATGAATATTTTGCCAAGGATAATGTATTTGTTTCAAACCATCCCGATTGTAAAAGAAGCAAAACAATTCAACAAATGGCAAAGGAAAATTTCTGATTTCATTTGGGCCGGAAAGAAACCAAGGATAAAGATGAAGATCTTAACGGATGCCAAAGAGAGAGGAGGTTTTCAACTTCCCGATCTAAGACTATATCACGATGCAGTTTGTTTGACATGGATAAAAGACTGGATAATGCTGTTAGACAAAAAACCTTTGTGGTTAGAAGCTCACGGAAATAGATTCGGCTGGCATGCATACATGTACTATGGGAAGAATAAAATGGATGGTTTTTTCTCTCACCACTATGTCAGAAATACATTACTAAATACTTGGATAAAATACAAGAAATATGGGGACGAGAGAAAACCACTATGGATAGTGCCAGCAGAAGTAATAAAAATAACAGCTGATTCTGAAGAAAAAAGAGAAATGTCATATAACCAACTGCTTAAGATCCAAGGAGATAAAATTGAATTAAAAACCTCAGAAGAGTTAAATAACAATTATGACTGGTTTCAAATGCAACAAATTAAAAGTTTGATGGAAAACGACATAAAATCAGAGGGAATTAGACGAGAACAAACAGAATTGGAAAGGGTCCTGTTAGGTGACAATGAAAAATTGATATCAAAAGTATATAAGTTATTATTGAAATGGTCTACAGAAGAAGAAGTAGTAAAGTCTCAAATGGTCAAATGGGCAATTAATGTGAATAGAGAAATACAAATGGAAACATGGGAGCACCTCTGGAAGAACTCAATGAAGATATCAACTTGTCAAAGCATAAAGGAGAACTGTTTTAAAATGATGTATAGGTGGTATATGACTCCGAAAAAATTGGCTAAGATAAGTAAGAAAATGTCGGATAGATGTTGGAAATGTAAAAAACATGAAGGTTCTTTCTTCCATATGTGGTGGACATGTGAAAAAGCGAAAGAATTCTGGAAGATGATACAACAAGAAATCACCAAAATTTTGGGTTATGATTTTAAGAAAATTGCAGAGACGTTTTTACTTGGATTACAATTAGAAAAATACCCAAAAGAAGATAGGACTTTAATCTGGTACCTGTTATCAGCTGCTAGGACTTTGTACGCGCAGCTTTGGAAGCAAGAAAAAATACCAGAGAAATGGGAATGGACCATGAAAGTTTTATCGTGGTGTGAAATGGACAAATTAACCAGAACACTAAGAGACTATGATCTAGAGATATTCAAAAGGGAGTGGAGAAAATTTAAAGGATACATGGAGAAAACTTGGAAAGTAAAGAAATATTGGACAATTTTTTAGTTGTAAGAATATATATATGGAACTTTGAGCAGTCAGAAGTGCCTTTAGCATGGATTTGAACTTATAACCTCGGGGAAGTCAACATTGGAGGGAGGGGGGATGGAAATGTCATATGGGTTAATGTGAAAAAAGGAAAAAAAATTAAGAAATAGATAAGTTTTGTAACCATATGCTACCAATAAATTGTTTAAAACAAAAAAAAAAAAGAATGCTTTGGGTGACCTAGGTTTGCCAATCCCCAGGCGGGGGCAGGAGATCCCCTGGTTTGGAGGCCCTCCCCTTGCTTCAGGAAGTGTGGGAGGGGGCAATGTCTGCTGGGCACTCCATTATACCCTTTGGAGACGAATTCCCGTGGGGTATAATGGAGAATTGATCCATGGGTATCTGAGGCCCTGAAGGGCTGTTTTTTGAGGTAGAGGCACCAGAGGGGAGGGACAGTGGCTCAGTGGTAGAGCATCTGTTTGGTAAGCAGAAGGTCCCAAGTTCAATCCCCGGCATCTCCAAAAAAGGGTCCAGGCAAATAGGTGTGAAAAACCTCAACTTGAGACCCTGGAGAGCCATGAATGGGGCTGTGGCTCAGTGGTAGAGCATCTGCTTGGTTAGCAGAAGGGCCCAGGTTCAATCCCCGGCATCTCCAACTAAAAAGGGTCCAGGCAAATAGGTGTGAAAAACCTCAGCTTGAGACCCTGGAGAGCCGCTGCCAGCCTGAGAAGACAATACTGACTTTGATGGACCCAGGGTCTGATTCAGTAGAAGGCAGCTTCATATGTTTATATGTTTAAATTTTCAGCATAGCATTCAGTAAAGGTAAAGGAGTCCCCTGTGCAAACATCAGTTGCTTTCGATTCTGGGGCGACGTTGCTTTCACAACGTTTTCGCGGCAGACTTTTTACGGGGTGGTTTGCCATTGACTTCCCCAGTCATCTACACTTTCCCCCCAGCAAGCTGGGTACTCATTTTACCGACCTCGGAAGGATGGAAGGCTGAGTCAACCTGCAGCCGGCTACCTGAACCAGCTTCCGCTGGGATCGAACTCAGGTCGTGAGCAGAGAGCTCCGACTGCAGTACTGCAGCTTTACCACTCTGCGCCATGAGGCTCTGTATTCAGTACCTCTCCTCAAAACACACACACACCAAGGTTCAAAAAGATTGGACTAAGGGGTTCAATTCTATGAGCCCCCAAAGAAGGTGCCCCTATCCTTCATTATTTCCAATGGAGGGAAGGCATTTAAAAGGCATGCAGTCTCTTTAAATGTGATGGAGTTCAATTGTGACTGTCACACCCTTGCTCCTGGCTCCACCCCGAAAGTCCACAGATATATCCTGAGTCAGACCTGGCATCCCTAAAGTGACCTAAATCCCACCCATTGGTCCTGACTTAATTTGAGAAGGGTGCCAATCTCCAGGTGATGCTGGAGAATCCAAGTGAAGCGTGGGATATAAATCTAATGTCCTCCTCTTCTTCCCATGTGCCTGGAGAAAAAAAGAGGAGGAACAAAGAGGAAATAAGCTTGAGCAGGCTTTTTGTTCCTGGTAGGAATTTTGTTCTCCCCACAATAAGTCCATTTAAGGGGGCGGGAGGGGGGTAGGGATGGTTGGAACAAGGCAAAAGGAGAATCTTTCCTGTGCAGCGAAAGGTACAGAGATTAACTGGTTTACACAATTTATTTGGCTCTGGGAAGTCTATTTACAACCTCGAGAAGTGGCTATGTATTAAGGCCACTCGATTTTAATGTAGGAGAGGCTTCCTTTGAACCTTCTCCTAGCAGGAAAATGTCACTTTCTAATCGTTAACAAAGGGATCATCGTCTTTGGGGAGGGGCAGAGGCAGAGAGTAGCCGGAGGCATTATTTTTTAGTTTTAACCAATTTATTGATAGCATATGGTTACAGAACTTAATTTCCCTTCGTTGCTTCAATACTAACCCATATGACTTTTCAATCCCCCCTCCCTCCAATATAGACTTCCCCGAGGTTATAGATTCTAATTCAATACTAAAGATACATCTGACTAATCAAAATTCGTTATATAAATATTTCCCCCCCCTTCTTGCTTCTTCGTTTCCCCCCCCCCATTATTACTAAAAAATTGTCCATTGTCTTCTTACATTCGACTCTTTCTCTATGTATTCTTTAACCTTCCTCCACTCTTTTTTAAATATCTCCAAATCATAGTCTCTTAATGTTCTAGTTAATTTATCCATTTCACTCCACGATAGAACTTTCATAGTCCAATCCCATTTATCCGGTATTTTTTCTTGCTTCCATAGCTGCGCACCGGAGGCATTATTTTTTCATGACCCCTTGAATATTTGTGCGCCATTGGAAATGGCTCCGTTGCTCCCAGCAGGGCAGAAACGCATGATATAGGAAACGACGAAGGCGACGATCTTTGATCGGGAGATGAATTGCAGCTTTGGTTTCATTGGTGTGCGCTAATTTTCATCAGGAGGGGTGAGAAATGAAAGGCGGGTTTGTTAACTTTATTGATGCTGTTTTAGTTCTGGTGTTTTAAGATAGCCTCTCCTCCTAAGGACTTTTGCCTATTAATTTTTAAGACATACGACCCGCTATCTCTTCTTTCAGTCTTTGAAAGGCCTTTAGTAGGGTTGCCAAGTCCAATTCAAGAAATATCTGGGGACTTTGGGGGTGGAGCCAGGAGACATTAGGGGTGGAGCCAAGATCAAGGCTGTGACAAGCATCATTGAACTCCAACGGGAGTTCCGGCCATCAAATTTAAAGGGATGGCACACCTTTTTAATTCCTTCCTTCCCAAGGAAATAATGAAGGATAGGGGCACCTTCTTTTGGGGCTCATAGAATTGGACCCCCTGGTCCAATCTTTTTGAAACTTGGGGGGTATTTTGGGGAGAGGCACTAGATGCTATACTGAAAATTTGGTGCCTCTACCCCAAAAAACAGCCCACCCCCCAGAGCCCCAGATACCCGCAGATCAATTCTCCATGATTTTCTATGGGAATAAATCTCCATAGGGAATAACAGAGTTCCCAGCAGACATTTCCCTCCCCTCCCCCCGCTTTCTGACGACCCTGAAGCAGGGGGAGGGCCTCCAAACCGGGGGATCCCCTGCCCCCACCTGGGGATTGGCAACCCTAGCCTTTAGTTCTATGCCCACTGATTCACGTTGACTTGGCGAGTCTGCAAAATGAAATGCGTGCATTTGGTTTTTATTTAAATATTGATACCGGAGCAGAGGTCCCCAGCAAGCCAGCCGTAACTGTATTCCTGCTCAAAAAAAGCCCTGCTTCTCAGACGTTTTTTTCCCCTTGCAGGATGGTTCAAGAATAGAAGCGGGGGGGGGGGGGGGTTGGGGAGGAGGTGGAATACATCTTGCGTTTTATGCATGAGTGTGAAAATGCACAACACTTCAGAACATAAAAGCAGGCCTGAGATTCAGCAGGAGGCTGGAGCTCAAAGGAATGTAGCTCCTGAACCTTTCTGAGGGTTTCTCCTCTTCCTCCCCACATACCTTGTCCACTGAATAGTAGGTGAAGCCGCATAACAATCCCTGGATGAGGAGAGCAGGCAGCCAACCAGCCACCAGGGGCTTTGCCACACCCCCAGCAGCCCTCATGAACCCCTGGAGAAGCCCACACCACCCTTTCTCCACTTCTTATGTGATTTTGGGCAGTGGGTGGCTTGCTGACCTTTTGACTGGGGGGGGGGGGTGGACCGGGAGAGCCCCAGGTGAGCGAGGCCTGCTTGGGCTGGCTGGATCTCTAACCAGCCCAAGCAGGCCTCGCTCACCCGGGGCTCTCCGTTCTTGCGTCCGGTTGCTTTTGGCTGGGGAGGGCGGCATATGCTAATGAGTTATGCTAATGAGCTCCACCACCTATTTTTCTACAAAATGACCCCTGCATAAAAGTATACAAGGAGCCCTACTGGATCAAAGACGCCATGGTCCGTGTAGTCCAGCATCAGGTAGGTGTCATGCAGTGGCCAAATGGTACTTTGAGAGGTCCAACGACAAGGCATAGAGTCCAAAGCCTTCCCCTGATGTTCCCTCCTGGATCTGTGATTCCGAGGTTGACAGCCCCTGAACACAGAGGTTTCCTTGAGTCACCATGGCTAGCGGCCGCCGGCCACAGATAGACCTCTCCTAGGGTTGCCAAGTCCAATTCAAGAAATATCTGGGGACTTTGGGGGTGGAGCCAGGAGACTTTGGGGGTGCAGCCAAGATCAAGGCTGTGACAAGCATAATTGAACTCCAAAGGAAGTTCCGGCCATCACATTTAAAGGGACGGCACACCTTTTCAATGCCTTCCTTCCATAGGAAATGATGAAGGATAGGGGCACCTTCTTTTGGGGTTCATAGAATTGGACCCCCTGGTCCAATCGTTTTGAAACTTGGGGAGTACTTTGGGGAGAGGCACTAGATACTATACTGAAAATTTGGTGCCTATCTCTAAAAACAGCTCCCCCAGAGCCCCCGAAACCTCCAGATCAATTCCCCATTATACCCTATGAGAATCGATCTCCACATAGGGAATAATGAAGTGCTCAGCAGACCTTTCCCTCCCCCTAGGGTGGCCAGATCGTCCCGCCCACCCGGGAAAGCCCCGCCCCTGCCCCCAAATTCCCACCTCACGGGTTGGCTAACCCGGGACCAATCAAATCCCGGGTTCGCCAAAATCCCGCTGGCTGGCTGCTGGTGCCTGGGGTGGGAAGGGCGCACTCATCGGTGCCAAGGCCAGAGGGCTCCAGCAGGTAACCTCCCCTCCGCCGCGCATCCTTGGCACCTGGGGTCGCCCGCCTGCTCTGGGGGAGAGGGCTTGCAGCTGCCCCGCTGGGGGCCCTTGGCCGGATCGAGCCGGGGGGGGGCCGTGGGCTTGGCTTGAGGAGCCAGCCAACCTCAGCCCTTCATGTCGCGGGTTTCTTGAGAGCCAAGCCCTTTGCACCCTCCGAGGGCCTCGGGGGCAGATTGCGCGCTGCTGCGTAAAGGCGCCTGGGATGGCTGGCTGGCTGCCCCGCAAGGGAAGGGAGGGGGGTCCATTTGTGCCCCTGACCCCTTTTCTTCCCGCAGAAGCAGCTTCCTTTCGCCTTGGACCCCAGGGACTCAGAGATCTCTCGCCTCTGCAGACAGCCAGGTAAAGGCCTCGTTTTCCCCCGTTGCTCTCCGGGTAGGCGAGGGCAGTGACGGGGGGTGCTCTTTCTAGGGTTGCCAGATTCAGGTTGGGAAATCCCTGGAGACTTGGAGGGTGGAACCTGAGAGGAGTGGGATTTTGGGGGGGGGGACACAATGACGTCCCCGGTGGTCCTTTTCTCCGGCTGCCGCCTGGAGATCCGTTGTAGTCCCGGGATATCTCCAGGCCCCGCCTGGAGGTTGGCAGCCCACGCTCTTTTGCATTCATGTTTCACGAAGCGGATCTGCCGCCCTAACGCCCAAAGACCGCAGTCGCAACACACAAAACGTTTGCAGGTGGCGCGGGGGAACGATGTCACAGGAAGTGATGACTTCCTGTTTCCGGCGGCGGCATGATGTCACCGGAAGTGACGTCACCGGAAGAGTCTTGACCATCCTCATGGTGCTCCCGACATAAATTCTCAAACTCTACTTATACATCTATCCAGAGGGGGTTTTGATTGAGTTAAACATGGTAGTCGGTGATTTGAACAGTACATGTGTGTTCCTTCTCCCACTGGTGCCAAAAAATAATTCCCTAACCTTTCCCTGTGCTGGTTTTACAGGGACTATTATTCCCAGCTTTTGTTTTTAAACAGGCCTCCTCCTAGAGTGTTTGTGTTGTAAAGTGCATAAATATGTATTTTATCTTTTGGTGCAAAGCAAGTATTAAGAGTTTTAATAAAGATGTGTGTGTAAAAAAAACATGTTAAAAATATATATCAATTTGCTTTGGACACATAGAAGCTTTATACCAGGGGTGGCCAACGGTAGCTCTCCAGATGTTTTTTGCCTACAACTCCCATCAGCCCCAGGCAGCATGGCCAATGGCTGGGGCTGATGAGAGTTGTAGGCAAAAACCATCTGGAGAGCTACCGTTGGCCACCCCTGCTTAATACAATATCCCGGATCCTCCACATTTCCCAGTGAAGGAGAAAATGCTGTTCAAACAAATGGCAAAGATGATTTGACTCCACTGGTAACAAGAGAAAGAAATTGTACTTTTAAAAAAAAAAAAAAACAGAAACACATTTTACATGACATCGTCACGTCAGTACATTTAACTTACTGTGAACAAACTAACTTCCAAAGGTTAATTGACTATAGCTCCAAGCCCAAGAAAGAGACAGAAGAAGAGAGGTCCTATAGAAGATGAAACAGAAGACAAGCAATGATCAAAGAGGTTCAACATCTAGCTGATGAGAGGGTTGGGTCAACTGCAGACAGACAGGCAGATAGGCAGAGAGATGATAGATAGATAGATAGATAGATAGATAGATAGATAGATAGATAGATAGATAGATAGATAGATAGATAGATAGATAGATGAGAGAGAGAGAGAGAGAGAGAGATGATAGATGATAGATAGATAGATAGATGAGAGAGAGAGAGATGATAGATAGATAGATAGATAGATGATAGATAGATAGATAGATAGATAGATAGATAGATAGATAGATAGATAGATAGATAGATAGATAGATAGATAGATAGATAGATAGATAGATGAGAGAGAGAGAGAGATGATAGATGATAGATAGATAGATAGATAGATAGATAGATAGATAGATAGATAGATGAGAGAGAGAGAGAGAGATGATAGATAGACAGACAGACAGACAGACAGACAGACAGACAGACAGACAGATAGATAGATAGATAGATAGATAGATAGATAGATAGATAGATAGATAGACAGATGAGAGAGAGAGAGATGATAGATAGATAGATAGATAGATAGATAGATAGATAGATAGATAGATAGATAGATAGATAGATAGATAGATAGATAGATAGATGAGAGAGAGATGATAGATAGATAGATAGATAGATAGATAGATAGATAGATAGATAGATAGATAGATAGATAGATAGATAGACAGACAGACAGACAGACAGACAGACAGACAGACAGACAGACAGACAGATAGATAGATAGACAGAAGATAGATAGATGTTAGATGACAGAAGGCAAAAGAAGAAGGGGAGGGCAAAAGATGAGATGGCTGGACAGGGTTACTGATGTAACTAACATGAATTTGAGCAGACTTCGGAGGATGGTGGAAGACAGGCGGGCCTGGCATGACTTTGTCCATGGGGTCACAAAGAGTCAAACTTAACTGTGCGACTGAACAACAGCAAAGATAGATGAGAGATAGATGATAGATAGGTAGATAGATAGATAGATGACATACATACATACATACATACATAGATGATAGATAGACAGGTAGGTAGATAGATAATAGATAGATAGGCAGAGAGAGATGATAGATAGATGATAGACAGTCAGAGAGAGAGAGAGAGAGAGAATTATCTTAACCCCTCCCCTCCCAGATCCTCTTGCGTGCTGAGTTACAATACCCAACATTTTTAGAGGTGTGTAGGGGTTCAACAAGTAGAGCCCCAGCTGCTCATTTAGCAGGCTTGCAGTTTGAATCCACCCAAACCAACCTTGGGAAAAGTACAAACTCTCATTGTCTACAGCCTGTCTCTCCCGCCCCCCCCCCCTCAAGATAGGGCACATGAGACCCTCCGGAAGCTCCCATGAACAATGCTGCAACGGCCCCATTCACTGTTTCTGGCTGTTGTGCTCTATCATTTCCTCCCCATTAAAACACAAATTAGGAGCCGCCGAAGCATATGGGAACGGCAGAGCGCGCAGCTGTTGTGCATTATCCAAACTCAGCCACTGGAGCGGCACCTTTTCAGAGGCTTCCCGGCCGATTGCTACGGAATGACAAAGGGCTCTTCGCCAAAGCTGCATCCTGATGGAAAAAGTGGTGCAATTTCATCCGTTGGAACAGAGAACCGGCCCAGTGGGAAGCATCGGCCACCCCAAGCAAGGGTCCTCCCGTTCTGTCCTCCTGGGTTTGTGTTATTGAAGAAGAAGATATTGGATTTATATCCCGCCCTCCACTCCGAAGAGTCTCAGAGCGGCTCACAATCTCCTTTCCCTTCCTCCCCCACAACAGACACCCTGTGAGGTAGATGAAGATATTGGATTTATATCCCACCCTCCACTCCGAAGAGTCTCAGAGCGGCTCACAATCTCCTTTACCTTCCTCCCCCACAACAGACACCCTGTGAGGTAGATGAAGATATTGGATTTATATCCCGCCCTCCACTCCAAAGAGTCTCAGAGCGGCTCACAATCTCCTTTACCTTCCTCCCCCACAACAGACACCCTGTGAGGTAGATGAAGATATTGGATTTATATCCCGCCCTCCACTCCGAAGAGTCTCAGAGCGGCTCACAATCTCCTTTACCTTCTTCCCCCACAACACCCACCCCCTGTGAGGTGGGTGGGGCTGGAGAGGGCTCTCACAGCAGCTGCCCTTTCAAGGACAACCTCTGCCAGAGCTCTGGCTGACCCGAGGCCATTCCAGCAGCTGCAAGTGGAGCAGTGGGGAATCAAACCCGGTTCTCCCAGATCAGAGTCTTAACCACTACACCAAACTGCCTCTCCAAACCACTGTGGCAGGGCTGCAGAACCTTGCAGTGAACCTGGCAAGTGGCAGTCTGGGATTACGAAGGGATACCCCTCTGTTCCCTTACTGATGTAGACAGGTACTAAGCCAGGCTAGAGCTTCCATTTGCCCTCTTCTGGGAGTTGAAAACATACATACCCTCAGCCATATTGCCCAAAGTAACACATACAATGAAATTAACAGGGGAATAGGTAAAAAAAAAAAGGTAAAGGTAGTCCCCTGTGCAAGCACCAGTCGTTTCCGACTCTGGGGAGACGTTGCTTTTACAATGTTTTCAAGGCAGACTTTTCACAGGGTGGTTTGCCATTGACTTCCCCAGTCATCTACACTTTCCCCCCAGCAAGCTGGGGACTCATTTCATCGACCTCAGAAGGATGGAAGGCTGAGTCAACCTAAAGCCAGCTACCTGAACCAGCTTCCGCTGGGATCGACCTCAGGTCATGAGCAGAGGGCTCCGACTGCAGTACTGCAGCTTTACCACTCTGCACCATGGGGCTCATATACGGTGGAATAAAACACAAAAAGAACAACACTTACCATAATAAATAAAATCGAATGCAGGGCTTTTTTTGTAGCAGGAACTGGTCTGCATATTAGGCTAAACCCCTCCTATGTAGCCAATCCTCCAAGAGCTTACAAGACTCTTCTTACAAGGTGTGGAGAAACGCCATTTTAGTCAGTGGTGGTGCTTCATTTGGCAGGGGTCAGTAAATCCCTCAGCAGGCTTTGTAGCCTTCCCCTCACTCCCCCCCAGGCAGTCAGACCAAGTAAGTCAGTCTCATAGGCAGGGCAAGTGTAGACCAGGGGCAATACGATGCGTTTAAAAACCACCTTTATTTTGTTATGCTGTTTGCTGTGCGTGTGCTAATTTTGTAGATGCAACTGTTTTTGTTTTGTTTTTCTTTCCCTATATTTTTCTCTTTTAAATAAATAGTTTTTCTGTTTTAAATGCTGGCAGTCAAACTCTGTACCACATAGATCCCCAAACCGCTTTAGACCACACTGTTTTTGAGAAGGGGGCCCCGGGGAAGGGGGAAGGCATGCAGTTGGATAAGGTGCCAATCCTCCAGGGGTGCCCCAAAGAAGCGCTGAGGTCTCTGTGAAACCCAAGTGCAGGGTGGCAGAGGACCTGGAGGCCTAGCCTCATAGCTGGAGAGGGGGATTGGGAGTCCTGTTCCTCTCAATCTGAACCCCGGGACTGAGCAGGTGGTGGCAGCGCGCCCAAGGGGCAGGAGGAGAAATAGCTCCCTCCAGGAGTTGGCGACTCAATAGGGAGCTGACGGGACCGGGCCTGAAGGCAGAATCGGGCCGGTTCCGCCACACAAGGCCTACCATAAGCTCTTGAAGGATTGGCTACATCGGGGGGGGGGGCGTAGCCTAATATGCAAAGGAGTTCCTGCTATAAAAAAAGCCCTGATCTAATGTACTTTCAAGAGTCTAAGATTTGTTCTATACAAATGTAGGGTGTTCTTATAACCTTGTACACAGTGATTATTCTCTATTAAACACTAACACGATCTTCTTGAGGATACATTCTCAATAACAAATAACCCTCTGAAAAACATCTGCGTGCCACATAAAGGAGCCAGCATTCCGACAGGTAACCACAAACGTCCTCCAATTCAAGGGGTGGAAAAAAAACTTTCAACATTGTTCAGTGCACAGGCTAACATGCATCATATCCCTTTGGTGTACAGACATTTTCATTCCCGGTTAAACAAGCGTGGTAGGTTTTTTAAGTGCCTCCAGAAACCTGTTGAGCCCGTTCGACCAGAGACTACAGAAAGAAGCAGCGTGTGCGTCACAGGCGACAATGCCTCGGTCGTGTCAAGAAAGATCCTCTCCGGCTTCTAAGGCCTCGTGCCGCGATCTTGGAAAGGCAAAGAGGTGGTTTGTGCTAATCCGAAGAATGAATTCAATTATGAAATGATATGTTTGCTCGCTGACCCGGCAAAGGTAAGCTGAGCCCTCTGTGGAGTTTCCCCCCTGGAGAGATCAAATCCAAGGATGTGCACGGCAGTATTTAAAAGCTCCTCATTAAGAGCCGTGGTTGATGGTCTCGCTGCATAAACGGAAAGAGAAAAGATGTTGCGTGAGTCACCTCATCCTTCTTGGGACACCCAGGGCTTTTTCTGTAGCAGGAACTCCTTTGCATATAAGGCTACGCTCCCCTGATATAGCCAATCTTCCAAGAGCTTACAGGGCTCTTCTTACAGGGCCTACTGTAAGCTCCAGGAGGATTGGCTGCATCAGGGGTGTGCGGCCCAGGGACGGAATTCTAGCAAGAGCTCCTTTGCATATTAGGCCACACACCCCTGATGTAGCCAATCCTCCAAGAGCTTCCAGGGCTCTTCTTACAGGGCCTGCTGTAAGCTGCAGGAGGATTGGCTACATCAGGGGTGTGTGGCCCAGGGATGGAATTCTAGCAGGAGCTCCTTTGCATATTAGGCTACACCCCCCTGATGTAGCCAATCCTCCAAGAGCTTCCAGGGCTCTTCTTACAGGGCCTGCTGTAAGCTGCAGGAGGATTGGCTACATCAGGGGTGTGCGGCCCAGGGACGGAATTCTAGCAAGAGCTCCTTTGCATATTAGGCCACACACCCCTGATGTAGCCAATCTTCCAAGAGCTTACAGGGCTCTTCTTACAGGGCCTACTGTAAGCTCCAGGAGGATTGGCTACATCGGGGGGGGGGGGTGTAGCCTAATATGCAAAGGAGTTTCTGCAACAACAAAAAAAGCCCCAGAGACGTTGTTGTTACTTTGGGGTGAAATCCCCTCAAAAGTTCTGAGGACGGAGAAGCAGAACCCTCGGTTTGTTCCGAGTCCAAACCCATTTTTTAAAATTTTAAATATTATTTTTCTCTTCCAGTTTTTCGGTCAACGATGAACAATAAGCAAGTCAAGTCATACCGCAATACAAGGGACCGAGGATCATTGTGGGTTCATCAGTACAGACGCCGACGTAGCAGTGTAAGAAAGCAAGAACAATAATAATCAGACATGTATTTGGAAGAAAATACATTCCAAAACCTGGTGCTTCCCCCCCTGGGGAATCGAACCCTCATCTTCTGCCCGACAGGTGGGGATACTTACCACTGTGCTAACGAGGAGTATGCTACAAACCCATTTGATGGCTATAATTAGAGCTGCTTTCTTCTGTCGTAAGGCTGAAATCCTGTGCCCAATTAGCCCGTTGACTTCAGTGTGTGCGTAACTTGATTTTCAGCTTGATTCTTGAGGCTGATTAGTGTCAATCTTTTTTCAAGGAGATTGGCATAAGGAGAGGGGTGGGGTGGGGTGGGGAGGCTGGCTACATTCTTAGCATTAAATGATAGGTGAGATTCCTGAGGTACAAAATTCAGACCACACGATTCCATTCTTTCACTTGCTCCCTTGCAGAGACAGCGGGAATATATAAATACTGCCTGGGAGCAGTTTATTTACTTGTTTCTTTGTTTTGTCGGGGCGAGCGACTCAACTCAGCACACCTAAACATCTAAGTGTGTGTATATAGGTGTTAGTGGTTAAGTGTGTGGACTCTTATCTGGGAGAACCGGGTTTGATTCCCCACTCCTCCACTTGCACCTGCTAGCATGGCCTTGGGTCAGCTATAGCTCTGGCAGAGGTTGTCCTTGAAAGGGCAGCTGCTGTGAGAGCCCTCTCCAGCCCCACCCACCTCACAGGGTGTCTGTTGTGGGGGAGGAAGGTAAAGGAGATTGTGAGCCGCTCTGAGACACTTCGGAGTGGAGGGCGGGATATAAATCCAATATCTTCATCTACCTCACAGGGTGTCTGTTGTGGGGGAGGAAGGTAAAGGAGATTGTGAGCCGCTCTGAGACTCTTCGGAGTGGAGGGCGGGATATAAATCCAATATCTTCATCTACCTCACAGGGTGTCTGTTGTGGGGGAAGAAGGTAAAGGAGATTGTGAGCCGCTCTGAGACTCTTCGGAGTGGAGGGCGGGATATAAATCCAATATCTTCATCAACCTCACAGGGTGTCTGTTGTGGGGGAAGAAGGTAAAGGAGATTGTGAGCCGCTCTGAGACTCTTCGGAGTGGAGGGCGAGATATAAATCCAATATCTTCTTCTTCTTCTCGAATGGGATGTCTCTCAACCTGGGAGCTGCCCTGTGGCCTCTTCTCTCCCACATCTCACATGGCTTTCCATGGAGACACATGGTCCATTTTGCACACACTTCTTACCGCAGATTTTCAGACCAGTAAGCCTTAAAACTTGGGTTTGGATTCTGTGCCTGCCTTATCCACCATTCTTTTTCCTTGAAAGGGCAGCTGCTGTAAGAGCTCTCTCAGCCCCACCCGCCTCACAGGCAGGGGTGTCAAATTCATTTGTTATGAGGGCCGGATCTGACATAAATGAGACCTTGTTGGGCCAGACCAAGTCAGGTTGGGCTGGCTCCTGACGGGTTGCTTTCACAATGTTTTCACGGCAGACTTTTCACGGGGTGGTTTGCCATTGCTTTCCCCAGTCATCTACACTTTCCCCCCAGCAAGCTGGGGACTCATTTTAAGATTAGGTAGCAGAAATATAAACTTTATAAGGGACACAAACACAATTATAGTTGCTGCTGTTGTTGTTGTTTTTTAAGAAAAACTTAAAACATACTTAAAACGTGAGCACTTGTTGGTCTTAAAGGTGCTTTCTTTGTTTTTTTTCTCCCATGAGATCCGGGGAACTGGGCAAAGGAAGCTCTGGCTCTTTCCTCCCTTCCCCAGGGGACCAGGAGGGGAGGAACATCAGCTAATAAAAGGGAGTCGCTCTGCTGTGTGATGTGCAAGCTCTCCCTCCCACCTCCCTCCTCAAGGGAGGAGCCCCAGCCAATGGAGAAAATAGAGGCTTTGGTCCATAGCTCCTGTGCGATTGAGCAAGCCTGTCAAAACAAGCTGTGATGCAGAAGGAGGCAAGAAGGAGAAGGAAGCAGATGACAGCCAGTTGCTCAGAGGCCTGATAGGAGCCCTCCGGGGGCCTGATTCAGTCCCCGGGCCGCATGTTTGACACCCCTGCTCTCGTGACAAGAGGAGGGGCGTTAAACCCTCCTCAGGCACCCCAAAATTTCTTTATCCAGCTGTCCAGCTTCTGAGTTTTTAAGCAGATTTTGTTCCTATTCTTTAAGCCCATCTTTTCAGCCTTCAAGGCCTGAAAACAGGGCTTCTGAAAGAAAAGAAAAGCAAAGCTGAGATTTTGAAGCCATTGAATTCTGAGCCCCTGATCACATTCTGCAATTTTTATTTTTTGCAGTCCTAAGGAACTCCAATGACTATCAAAATCTGTCAAATGCAAAGACAAAGTTTGGGGTATTTTTTTAATTTGCAAGAAACGTAAGGCGCAAAGCTTTTCGTAGCCATTTGAAGAGCTGCATGCCAAATGGGTATAACCTCTCGGAAAAGTCCAAATCCTTGGGAGGGGGAGCTGCAATGATTGAAGATGTTATGATTTCTCCCATATTCCTCTTTTTGTTGCATCGGGCAAATTAAAGACATCAATCTGCAGTTGTCTGAAGCAGTTGGAAGAAAAGCTCTCTGCCAACTAAAAATGAATGAAGCTCCCAGAAATGTTACACCTCTGGTCGGCCATCATTTCCCCATGCCACAACACTACAGCAGGGGGAAGGAAAAGGACGGGGGGGGGGGGGCATGCTTGAATTCAATCTAGTTCATTTAAGCTGGACGAGAAAATAAAGGAGAAACACAAAGACTCCTAGAGGACAGAGCAAGGAGAAAGTAGACGCAGGAGTGGTTTTGATCTGACTGTAGGTTGCTTTCGCGTATTCCTGGTTCCAAGACTTTCAGAGGGCAAAGAATCCTCATGAGCAAAGACAAACCACATTTAAAAAATGGTCTCTTTAGATCATATCCTTGAATGGGATATTATTACACATCATATCCAACATTCAAACTCAGACAATGATAACTCAAAATTCACAGAGAAATGGTTTCCTTTTATTGAGTTCATTACAGCAAATGACATTCCACCACACAACCCAGAATATCTTGATCTTCTCTATTTACGTTTGTAATATTTTCCTTCAGTTGTGGTTTTTTTTTCTATTTACTAATACTTTTTTATTTCTCTTTTTTTCTACCTTCCTTTTCTTTTACTGTGCTAGTCGTGGATCACACCTAATTATAATTACCAGATAGTAAATTTTGGAGTAACCTGTAATAGTTTGCATAGAGAATATTTAGACAGTTAAGAATTCATAGCAATGCATAATTAATAGTTTAATGATAATATGGCTTCAATTAGATTAACTGTGTTTTGATACAGGAATTATTGTCTTAATCTTAATTTTGTTTTCATCTTGACCTCTCTCCTTGGATAGAAAACGGTCTACATATCTAGCTACATCTTTATAATTTAAAATCCTTACTCGATATCTTATTGTATGCATGTAAGTATTTACGCTTGTTTACAACCTGATTCCATAATTTTAATTAATTGTATATGAATATTAATATTGATATTAACTTGTATATTTTTTAAAAAATTCAACAAAAATATAAAGAAGAAAAAATGGTCTCTCTCTCTCACACACACACACACACACACACACACAAACACACACACAAACACACACAGGAAGCTGCCTTCTCTCATGGCTTTTTTTTGTCGAAAAAGCCCAGCAGGAACTCATTTGCATATTATGCCCCATCCCCTGGCATCACCATTGTTTCACACAAGGCTCTTTTTTTGTAGAAAAAGCCCAACAGGAGCTCATTTGCACATTAGGCCACACCCCTTGATGCCAAGGCAGCCAGAACTGCGTTCCTGCTCAAACTTCCCCCCTGCTTCTACTGAATCAGACCCTGGGTCCATCAAGGTACTTTTGTCTATGCAGACTGGCAGGGCCTCAGGCAGAGAGGCATCTTTCACATTCACTTCTGCCTAGTGCTTTCAACTGAAGATGGCAGGGATTGAACCTGGGACCAACTACATGCAAAGAAGAGTCCCCGCCACTGAGCCACACGGTCTGTCCTCAAAGGTCACGCTGCCACTGACCTTCTGGATAGGGTTGCCAAGTCCAATTTAAGAAATATCTGGGGACTTTGGGGGTGGAGCCAGGAGACATTAGGGGTGGAGCCAAGATGAAGGCTGTGACAAGCATAATTGAACTCCAAAGGGAGTTCTGGCCATCACATTTAAAGGGACGGCACACCTTTTCAATGCCTTCCTTCCATAGGAAATAATGAAGGATAGGGGCACCTTCTTTTGGGGCTCATAGAATTGGACCCCCTGGTCCAATCTTTTTGAAACTTGAGAGATATTTTGGGGAGAGGCACTGTCTGCTATACTGAAAATGTGGTGGCTCTACCTCAAAAAACACCTGCCCCCCAGAGACCTGCGGATCAATTCTCCATGATTTTTTATGGGAATAAATCTCCATAGGGAATAATAAGAGTTCCCAGCAGACATTTCCCTCCCCTCCCCCCGCTTTCTGACGACCCTGAAGCGGGGGGAGGGCCTCCAAACCAGGGGATCCCCTGCCCCCACCTGGGGATTGGCAACCCTACTTCTGGAATATTCTGCGCAGAGTAACTCTTATTGGGGTCTGTGAAGCCAACCCTGCGGGCATGGCGAGTGTGCAGGTGTAGGTCAAGTAGGCTGCTGCCTAGAGCGTCATCTGACCTATGGGGCCCCAGGAGGCTTCCCCTCTCCCCACACACAGTGTGTGTGTTCCTTGGAGGCATGGGAGGAGTGGAATCTGGGGGATTCCCCAGTGGAATTTGGGAAGGTGAACTCTCTGGCATTAGATCCCATTGAACTCCCTCCCAAATATAAGGGGGGGCATTTTTTACATTTGCCCCCCCCAAAAAAAATATGTATATCTGGCCCTGCACCACTAGGGTTGCCAAGTGCAATCCAAGAAATATCTGGGGACTTTGGGGGCGGAGCCAGGAGACTTTGGGGCGGAGCCAGGAGACATTGGGGTGGAGCCAAGAACAAGGGTGTGACAAGCATCATTGAACGCCAACGGGAGTTCTGGCCATCACATTTAAAGGGACGGCACGCCTTTTTAAATGCCTTTCTTCCATAGGAAATAATGAAGGATAGGGGCACCATCTTTTGGGGCTCATAGAATTGGACCCCCTGGTCCAATCGTTTTGAAACTTGGGGGGTATTTTGGGGAGAGGCACTAGATGCGATACTAAAAATTTGGTGCCTCTACCTCAAAACATAGCCCCACCCAGAGCCCCCGATACCCACGGATCAATTCCCCATTATTCCCTAGGGGAATCGTTCTCCATAGGGAATAATAGAGTGCCCAGCAGACATTTCCCTCCCCCCCACGCTTTCTAAAGCGGGGGGGAGGGGAAGGGCCTCCAAACCAGGGAATCCCCCGCCCCTCCGTCTCTCACACACACAAATACTTACTGGGTCTTGTCCCTGCAGAACTTTACTTGATTTGAAAACGAAAGCAAAACAAAGGGAGGGGCCCTTCTCCGAAGCTTTCCCGTTTCCTGCTTCCTGCTCAGCTTTAAAGGCACACAGACCTGTTTGCAGCTTTCTAAACCTGCAGGAGCTTTAAAACTTCATGGTGACCGTGGGGGGTGGGGCTTCCCCTGCCGGCCAGCTGGCTAGGGGGGGGGGGGAGTAGGGTTGCCAAGTCCAATTCAAGAAATATCCGGGGACTTTGGGGGTGGAGCCAGGAAACTTTGGGGTGGGACCAGGAGACATTAGGGGTGGAGCCAAGATCAAGGCTGTGACAAGCATAATTGAACTCCAAAGGGGGTTCTGGCCATCACATTTAAAGGGACGGCACACCTTTTCAATTCCTTCCTTCCATAGGAAATAATGAAGGATAGGGGCACCTTCTTTGGGGGCTCATAGAATTGGACCCCCTGGTCCAATCTTTTTGAAACTTGGGGGGTATTTTGGGGAGAGGCACTAGATGCTATACTGAAAATTTGGTGCCTCTACCCCAAAAAATAGCCCCCCCCCGCAGAGCCCCAGATACCCGCGGATCAATTCTCCATGATTTTCTATGGGAATAAATCTCCATAGGGAATAACAGAGTTCCCAGCAGCCATTTCCCTCCCCTCCCCCCGCTTTCTGACGACCCTGAAGCCGGGGGAGGGCCTCCAAACCGGGGGATCCCCTGCCCCCACCTGGGGATTGGCAACCCTAGGGGGAAGCCTGTAAAAACAGGGGATCCCCCGCTGGGACCTGGGGACTGGGAAGCCTATGCACCACTCAGCACCGCTGCTGGCTTCTCTGCCACTCTCCTCCGGCTCATTTCCTCCTCCAGACTCCATTTCCTAAAAAAAATGAAACGTTTCAAGTTTGCTGCAGTTCATTTTCCCCATATTTTTTAAACGGGGGGGGGTCGCTAGTGAGTGACTTGCCTAGGGTGCCAGAAAGCCTAGCGCAGATTCCGCCAGCCACATGAGGACTAGAAGCTTGAAATGAATGGAGTGAAGGAATAGGAGCTGTGACCCAGGGCTGCTCCTTGCCAAGAGCGCTCGTGCCGACGTTGCAAAATGAATGGTGGAAGGCCGTAAATGATGCATGAAATGAGAAATCCCAGGGAGAATGAGAGCAGCTTGGAATTGACGCGGCCGTATAATCGGCAGCCAGCGTGCTGAGAGCCGAGCCCTGGGAAATCTTTAAGAAACCCCAAAGCCACGTAAGCCCTGTTGAGACCCCGAGCAGAACACCAGTGGTCCCGTCCCTATCCCCCCCACAACGCATTTTCATCTCAGAGCAATACCGAAACACCACGGAGTGCTATCAAAAATATAAAGGCGGGTTTGATTTGCAGAAAGCTCCCTGAATCTCATCAGACTTTTCTGCCAATTATGTTCTGAGTGACACTGAGAGAGGTGGGAGAGACAAGCCCCTCAGAAGCTCCTGCCTGCAAGGGAAGAAGGGATGAATCCCCTAAGTGGTTTGGGAAAGAACCGAACGGATGAGTGGCATCGGCCTTCTAAAGAGCAGATGGGGCCCAATGTCATACTTTGCTTTAAAAAAAAAAAAAACCCTTGCACTTTATGTCTAACATTAGGTAGATAAATCTATAACAGGGGTGGCCAGACTGTGGCTTGGGAGCCATGTGTGGCTCCTTCACACATATTCTGTGACTCTCAAAGCCCCCACCCCCGCCCCGTTGGCTGTCTTGGAGATGGCATTGGTCTCTTTAAATCACTTCTCTAAGCCAAGCCAGCCGGTTGCTTGGAGAATGCATTTAAAGTTAAAGTTGCTTCTCTCCTTCCTTCCCTCCCTCCCTTCTTTGCTCCCTCTCTCCCCCTCCCTCCCTCCCTCCCTCCTTCCCTCCCTCCTTCCTTCCCTTCCCTCCCTCCCTTCTTTGCTCCATTCTTCCCTCCCTCCCTCCCAGTTTGGTGTAGTGGTTAAGTGTGCGGACTCTTATTTGGGAGAACCAGGTTTGATTCCCCACTCCTCCATTTGCACCTGCTATCATGGCCTTGGGTCAGCCATTGCTCTGGCAGAGGTTGTCCTTGAAAGGGCAGCTGCTGTGAGAGCCCTCTCCAGTCCCACCCACCTCACAGGGTGTCTGTTGTGGGGGAGGAAGGTAAAAGAGATTGTGAGCCGTTCTGAGACTCTTTGGAGTGGGGGGGCGGGATATAAATCCAATATCACCTTCTCCTTCCTTCCTTCCTTCCTTCCTTCCTTCCTTCCTTCCTTCCTTCCAGAAAGATAGCTCTCATTTTTAAAACAATACTTTTAATATGATTTTTAAATAGCAAAGCATTATTAATGTCCATCTTGAATACCTTGACTCTACCCTCACACTGTATACTAGAGAACTGGAGAAGACGACTTTCTGAATATTGTTAGTCAGCTCGGTTTTGGACCTGGAGATCTCCCAGAATCTTGCAAGGAACCTCAGCGCAAGAGATCACTCCCACTGGGGGACATGGCTGCTATGAAGGGGAGTAAGATTGCCAGCCTCCAAGTGAGGCCTGGAGATCTCCCACTTTTGCAACTGATCTCCAGCTGGCAGAGACTGGCTCTCCTGGAGAAAATGGCTGCTTTCAAGGGTGGACTCCGTGACATTCTCCCATGCTGAGACCCCTCCCCTCCCCAAACCCTGCCGTCTCCCGGATCCACCCCCAGATATTTTTCAACACCGACCTGGCAGGCCTAAAGGGGAGACTTTATAGCATTACACACAACTGAGGTCCCTTCCCTCCCCAAACCCCACCTTCCCTAGGCAGCCCCACCTCCAAATATGCAGGAGTTTCCCAACCCAGAACTAGGGTTCTGGGATCTCCCGGATTGGCAGGCCCCAACCCCCCGGCAGGGAGGAGGCCACTGGAGTACCATAGAGTGCTTCCCCAAATTGCTAGACTGTCCCTTTACAAAACCATAGAGTTTCTATCGAAATCCTAGAGCATCCCGTGTGACGTGCCTGGTGCGATACGTCACTTCCGGGTGACATCATTGTGTGTGCGGAAGAAAAAGTCCCCTGCCAGCAGCTGTGGGGGACTTGGCGATCCTACTCAGAGTTGGCTACCATTCCTAGAGTCCTCCTTAAATTACAACTGATTCCCAGAGAGTTCCCTTTCTCTGGAGAAAACAGCAGGTTTGGAAGGCAGACTTCGTGGTATACTATAGAGCTGAGGAGACATGAAAGTCCTAGAGTGACGACACATCCCCGCTGAGCTGTCGTTCCCTCTCCCTACTTGGTCCCCTCTCTAAGGCATCACTCTCTAGATCTCCAGGAATTTTCCAAGCTGGAGTTGGCAATCTCCTGAGTGAAGGCAAAGGATGGACCGAAATATCAATGAGGGGCCAGGAGATGGGGGAGGAGAGCCGTGGCAGCTAATTTGAGATGGGCAGAGCCCCTGAGAGAGCCTAAGATCATTAGCGTCTAATTACCAGCTTCTTCAAGAGGTGTCAAGAACATGCTGATGAATATTCATAGGGAGGGGGACGGGACGGGTCTCGACCTTGTCATCCTGAGAAGAAGAGGAACGTTGACTTGTCTCAGAATCCAGACTGAGGGAGACCCGGAACAATCCGTGGGTGGGGATTGAGGGGTTGTAGGGCTGCAGCTAACATGTGGAGACAGACCACGATTCCGGATCTTACCCTTCCTCTCCAAATTCCACAGATGAAAATGGGCACAATATTTTGCCTTCGTAACACTTCCGTTTTCATGCCCAGAGCTGCATGTTGCCAGAGAACTCTTCTCAGGGGTGATTTCATAGAAAAAGAAGTGCCGGAGCTCATTAGCACAGCTTATTGGCATACACCACACACCCGTGACATCACCGGAAGGCGTACTCAATTATTTCAGCTCAGCAGCTACCTTAAAAATGCTTCTTGAATTACAACTGTCATAATAAAACCTTACTCCCATCATACTTTTTAAATTACTTTCTCCTATGTGGTCACAGTGGCATGAGGAAGATTTCATGGGGAGGGACGGTGGCTCAGTGGTAGAGCATCTGCTTGGGAAGCAGAAGGTCCCAGGTTCAATCCCTGGCATCTCCAAAAAAGGGTCCAGGCAAATAGGTGTGAAAAACCTCAGCTTGAGACCCTGGAGAGCTGCTGCCGGTTTGAGAAGACAATACTGACTTTGATGGACCAAGGGTCTGATTCAGTATAAGGCAGCTTCATATGTTTATATGTCCTTCAGGTCTGCTTTCTATGTTTTGGTTATTTTCCCATTTTTGTGGGGGAAAATATGAGAAAGCTTGTCAAATGTTAGAGTTCAGCAATATTCTCACAGGGGGTTTGAACAATGGAGCCCAGAAGCAAGTATGGGGGGGGGGGGGTAAGAAAGAGCACAATAATATTTAGAGCAGGGGTGTCAAACATGTGGCCTGGGGGCCAAATCAGGCCCCTGGTGGGCTCCTATCAGGCCCCTGAGCAACTGGCTGCCATCTGCTCCCCTCTCCCTCTCTCTTGCTTCCTTCTGCATCACAGCTTGCTTTGCAAGGCTTGCTCAATGACACAGGAGCAAAGCCTTTATTTTCTCCATTGGCTGAGACTCCTCCCTTGGCGGGGAGAGAGAGCTTGCTTTGCCAGGCTCTCTCAATTGCACAGGAGAGCTATTGGGCTAAGCCTCTCTTCCTTTTATTGACTGAGGGTCCTTCCCTTCCTGGATCCCTGGGGAAGGAAGGAAAGAGCCAGAGCTTCCTTTGCCCAGTACCCTGGATCCCATGGGAGAAATACAAAGAAAGCATCTTTAAGACCAAAGAGTGATAATGTTTTAAGCATGTTTTGTTTTAGGTTTTTTCTTTTTAAAAAATAAAAAATCTTTCATTGTGTTTGCCTGTGTCCTTTATAAAGTTTATCTCTCTGCCACCTAGGGTTGCCAAGTCCAATTCAAGAAATATCTGGGGACTTTGGGGGTGGAGCCAGGAGACATTAGGGGTGGAGCCAGGAGCAAGGCTGTGACAAGCATAAATGAACTCCAAGGGAGTTCCCGCCATCACATTTAAAGGGACGGCACACCTTTTCAATTCCTTCCTTCCATAGGAAATAATGAAGAATAGGGGCACCTTCTTATGGGGCTCATAGAATTGGATCCACTGGTCCAATCTTTTTGAAACTTGGAGGGTATTTTGGGGAGAGGTGCTAGATGCTATACTGAAAATTTTGTGCCTCTACCCCAAAAAACAGCCCCCCCCGGAGCCCCAGATACCTGCGGATCAATTATCCATGATTTTCTATGGGAATGAATCTCCATAGGGAATAACAGAGTTCCCAGCAGACATTTCCCTCCCCTCCGCCCGCTTTCTGACAACCCTGAAGCGAGGGGAGGGTCTCCAAACCGGGGGATCCGCTGTCCCCACCTGGGGATTGGCAACCCTATTGCCACCTAATCGTAAATAAGTACACACATGGCCCGGCCTGACAAGATCTCATTCATGTCACATCAGGCCCTCATAATAAATGAGTTCGACACCGCTGATTTAGAGGTTCCAGAGCTCCACTTCCGTGAGCTCCTGCCCAAAATGAGGCCTGCAGTTCTCCTCAAGTGTTCTGTGATTGGCTCCTTGACTCTGCCGCTGGTGTAAAGCGGGAGGGGAAAGAACGCTTCTTGTTCGGGCTAAAGATAAGCCAGGAAAACTGAACTCAACATGCTTTCCAAATGAAGCACTCAGCGTGTGGACTGAAATTAGGGTTGCCAAGTCCAATTCAGGAAATCTCTGGGGACTTTGGGGGTGGAGCCAGGAGACTTTGGGGGTGGAGCCAGGAGATACTGGGGTGGAGCTAGGAGCAAGGGTGTGACAAGCATCACTGAACCCTAACGGGAGTTTTGGCCATCGCATTTCAAGGGACGGCACACCTTTATAAATGTCTTCCTTCCCTCCACCGTCCCCTTCTCTGATTTCACCTCAGAGGCGGAGCGGGCGATGCCGCTGCGCTGCAGCCGCCTCTTCTCCGCTTCACCGTAACTGCTCCTCCGAGATGGGCTCAGGCTGAGCCCATCTCGGAGGAGCAGCTACGGTGAAGTGGAGAAGAGGCGGCAGCGCAGTGGCGTCGCCCGCTGCACCTCTGAGGTGAAATCAGAGAAGGGGAGGGTGGAGGCAGGCCAGGAGCGTGGCGAGCTGCGAGTCCGGGTCCTAGAAGGACCCAGATTCACGGCTCGCCACGCTCTTAACCTGCCTCCACCCTTCCTTTCTCTGATTTTACCTCAGAGGCGGAGCAGAGTGGGCGATGCCGCTGCGCTGCTGCCACCTCTTCTCCGGTTCACCTTAGCTGCTCCTCCGAGATGGGGCAGCTCACCACGCTCCTTGGCGCCGTTTCCCCCTTCCCCCCCACTTCTGTTTTTTTTTGAGAGCGGGGGAAGAGGCTGTAAATCCTGGGGTCCCCCGCCAGGGTGGGAGGGTTGGGAAGCCTAACTGAAATGACGCTTGCTGCCAGAGAATATAGTGACAGCCACAGATATAGCTGGCTTTAAAAGGAAATTAAGCTAATTCGTGGAGGAGAGGTTAGGCTTGCCAGTCCCCAGGTCCCAGCGGGGGTTCTTCCGCTTTCCCAGACTCCTTCCTGCCCCCAGTCAGCTGGCCAAAGGGGGAAGCCCCACCCCAAGAGGACCATGTGCCTTTGGAGTCTTCAATCTCCGATTGAAGGGCTTCTTCTTGGGATGGGGTGTCTGTGTTACTTTGAAGAAGCTGGCAGCAACTCGTGAATAGAGAGGCCAATCCATCGCTTCAGAGTCACCAGAAAAGGGGTTGGGGGGAGGTAGGGTGACCATAATATCTGCAGGCCAGCCAGGGACACCTTGAGGGGGGAATGAATGTGTGTGTGCGCGCGCGAAGGAGGTGGTGGCGTCCACAAGCATGGCCACCTTCAAGAGGGGTTTAGATAAAAATATGGAGCAGAGGTCCATCAGTGGCTATTAGCCACAGTGTCTGTGTGTGTGTCTGTGTGTGTATAAAAAAAAAATTTGGCCACTGTGTGACACAGAGTGTTGGACTGGATGGGCCATTGGCCTGATCCAACATGGCTTCTCTTATGTTCTTAAGAAGAAGAAGAAGAAGAAGATATTGGATTTATATCCCGCCCTCCACTCCGAAGAGTCTCAGAGCGGCTCACAATCTCCTTTACCTTCCTCCCCCACAACAGACACCCTGTGAGGTGGGTGGGGCTGGAGAGGGCTCTCACAGCAGCTGCCCTTTCAAGGACAACCTCTGCCAGAGCTATGGCTGACCCAAGGCCATGCTAGCAGGTGCAAGTGGAGGAGTGGGGAATCAAACCCGGCTCTGCCAGATAAGAGTCCGCACACTTAACCATTACACCAAACTGGATGATGATGATATTGGATTTATATCCCGCCCACCACTCCAAATCTCAGAGTCTCAGAGAGGCTCACAATCTCCTTTACCTTCCTCCCTCACAACAGACACCCTGTGAGGCGTCTCACAGCAGCTGCCCTTTCAAGGACAACCTCTGCCAGATCTCTGGCTGACCCAAGGCCATTCCAGCAGCTGCAAGTGGAGGAGTGGGGAATCAAACCCAGTTCTCCCAGATAAGAGTCTGCACACTTAAACACTATACCAAACTGGCTGAAAAACCTTACTCCCATCATACTTTTTAAATTACTTTCTTCTATATGGCCTCAGTGGTATGATGAAGATTTCCATCTGTCTGCTCAATATGTTTTGGTTATTTCCCCCTCTTTTTTTTTTGGTGAAAAATATTAGGGAGTTTGTCAAACCTTAGGGTTCAATAACATTCACACAGGGGATTTGAACAATGGAGCGCAGAAGCAAGTATTTGGAGGGTGGCCAGGGGGTGGGGGGTTAAGAAAGAAAGAGCACAATAAAATTTAGAGGTTCCAGAGCTCCACTCCTGCCCAAAATGAAGCCTGCATGGTACACAAATGGCTGGGGCACAGATTCGCAGAAAGGCCCTTCCCGCGGTGCTAGTATCACGTTTAAAGGTGGTTAAAGATGGCAACATTAATTTCTCAATCGCCTTGGCAATGCTAAATGGCTTCATGCACCCCAGAGTTGCTGGGTGCCACCTTCAATCTGCGTTAATTTGATTGCATTCATAGGACATTTACCCACCTGGAGGCGGGAGGAGAGGGAATTGACAGATCCCACTACGAGAACGTTAAACCTTCTTTTCTAGTTAATGCATGAACTCAAAATCTGTTCCCTTTTTTTTTTTTGCTGTTCTTAACTCTTGTCTGGGAGAAAGCAAAAGACCTCATTCTCTCTTTACGGATTTAATCAGCCAGAAAAACAGAGTGAGAAAATTGACATTGTTCTCTCCCTCCTGCCTTCCCCGCCCCATGTCTGCAGTGCATCACCTGTACGGGTTGCCTGGGTAATATTTTACTTTGAAAAGAAAAGGAGAAAGACAGCAAATCGGCTTGCCCGAACATGTTCCGGTCTGCGAGCCGTACCCAGCGCACTTGTTTGCAGTGCGTGCATACCTAAAGACAACAAGGGCGTTGCAGGATCCTTCATAACACGGGATCATTCCTAACGCCTACGCCTGCCAAAATCACATTGGGTGTCTAGAAAGAAGGGTGCGTGCCTTTGTACGTCTTGGTCTCTGTGTACACTCAGAATACCGAGAATAAACCCAATCTTGTTGGAGACAGAAGAAGCCTTCTGACTGCCGCGCTGGTAGGAAAGGATTCTGTTCCCGTTCTTTCTCACAACTCCTTTCAGGTCAATTATTTCTCTTTCGCCGTTTCAGCTGCGAAGAATCCATTTTAGTCCATGATCTCATCGGCTCTCAGAATCTAAACGGGGTCAGCACTGGTTATTCTTTGGATGGGAGACCACCCTGGAAGTCCAAGGTTGCTATGAACAAGAAGAAGAAGAAGGTGATGATGATATTGGATTTGTATCCCGCCCTCCACTCCGAATTTCAGAGTCTCAGAGTGGCTCACAATCTCCTCTGTCTTCCTCCCTCACAACAGATACCCTGTGAGGTATGTGGGGCTGAAAGAGCTCTTACAGCAGCTGCCCTTTCAAGGACAGCTCTGCCAGATCTATGGCTGACCCAAGGCCATTCCAGCAGCTGCAAGTGGAGGAGTGGGGAATCAAACCCAGTTCTCCCAGATAAGAGAGCTATGGCTGACCCAAGGCCATTCCAGCAGCTGTAAGTGGAGGAGTGGGGGAATCAAACCCAGTTCTCCCAGATAAGAGAGCTCTGGCTGACTCAAGGCCATTCCAGCAGCTGTAAGTGGAGGAGTGGGGGAATCAAACCCAGTTCTCCCAGATAAGAGAGCTATGGCTGACCCAAGGCCATTCCAGCAGCTGCAAGTGGAGGAGTGGGGAATCAAACCCGCTTCTCCCAGATAAGAGAGCTCTGGCTGACCCAAGGCCATTCCAGCAGCTGCAAGTGGAGGAGTGGGGAATCAAACCCGGTTCTCCCAGATAAGAGTCGGCACACTTCACCACTACACCAAACTGACTCTGGCAGTGGCAAACCACCTGTGGTCGTCTCTCTTTGAAAGCCCTGTGGGGTCACCATAAATCAGCTATGACTTGACCATTAAAAAAAGATCCGACCGTTTCCAACAGGGAAGAGTCTGAAACAGGCTGGTAGTTTCAGTCCCCAAGCTGGCCCCAATCCTGGTTTGAGATAAGCAAAGGCAAAAACCAAAGGCGGAACCAAGAGGCTCTGTGTGTGGTTTAGAGGCTGGAGGGCTGGACTAAGAGCCAGGGAGACTCAGGTTCGAATCCCCACTGGACCATGGCAGTTGGCTGGGCCAGTTGCACATACAGACTCAGCCTAACCCGGGGTGGCCAAGCAATGCCTTGGGAGCCACATGCAGCTGTTGCATACAATACTGTGTGGTTCTCAAAGCCCTCGCTGCCCTGTTGGCTGGCATGAAGAAGGCATTTCTCTCTTTAAATCACTTCTCCAAGCCAAGCCAGCTAGAGGCTTCGAGAATGCATTTAAAGCTGTTTTCTTTCCACCTCTCCCTTCCCATCTATTTTCTTTCTCCCTCCATCCCTCCCTCCCTCCCTCCCTTCCTTCCTTCCTTCCTCCCTCCTTCCCTCCTTCCCTTCCTCCCTTCCTCCCTCCATTCCTCCCTCCCTCCCTTCCTCCCTCCCTTCCTTCCTCCCTTTCCTCCCTCCCTCCCTTTCCTCCCTCCCTCCCTTCCTTCCTTCCTTCCTTCCTTCCTTCCTTCCTTCCTTCCTTCCTTCCTTCCTTCCTTCCTCCCTCCCTCCCTTCCTGTCTTGCAGCTCTCAAACATCTGACATTTGTTCTATGTGGCTCTTACGTTAAGCAAGTTTGGCCACCCCCAGCCTAACCTATCTTTTAGAGTTGTTGTGAGGATAAAGACAGAAGAGGAGTGTAAAGTCACTTTTAGTCCCTGCTCAGGAGAAAGCTGGGATATAAATGGAGTCAGTAAACAAAGAAACAAACATTAAAAAGAACAAAGGAGAATAAATAAAACCAAGGGGCCAATACCGAAGGAGAACACCCTTGCATAAAGTTTAAGTGGTTCTACTAAAGTCTGAACATTCTCAGGAATGTTTTGGGTTGTGTTTCTGGAATGGCTGGAGATGCGGGGGCCATTCATAAAAGTGCAGGACTGCAGATCAAGGACCTTCAATGGACCCTGCAACAACGCCCTGTCTTTTCTGTTCATGGGCAAGAGCCAAGAGGAAGTCACTCAGCAGTGAGACGAAGAAGAAGACTGCAGATTTATACCCCGCCTTTCTCTCTGAATCAGAGACTCAGCGCGGCTTACAATCTCCTGTATCTTCTCCCCCCGCAACAGACACCCTGTGAGGTGGGTGGGGCTGAGAGGGCTCTCCCAGCAGCTGCCCTTTCAAGGACAGCTCTGCGAGAGCTATGACTGACCCAAGAAGGAGTGGGGGATCAAACCCAGTTCCCCCAGATAAGAGTCAGCACACTTAACCGCTACACCAAACTGGCTGTTGCACCTTGCACATGCTCAGAAGTACTTGTATATTATTATTATTCCTATGAAAGCCACAGACTTTTTGCCGGGAAGATGCTCAAGAATCCAATTTCCCTTCAGCTGTGAGCCAATCACCAGATCCGTTCTGTTCGCCACCAAAGGGCCCAGAGACGCACCAGACAGATTTGCACTGGGCTTTCGCAAAACTGTGCATGAGCCAAAATGCTGCCAGCCCACATCAAGCAATATACACATCATAACAAAGACGTGGGGAAAGCAGAACTCAGCGGGTTGTGTGAAAATGTGCCTATGGAATGATCAGATTGCGCAGTACGGGGCTGTCGGGAAGAAATCCTTGAAGCAACCAGCTGCTCTGCACCTAACAGGCTAACCATCCAGCAAAAAAGAAAGAAACAAACATTAAAAAAAAAAAAACAAAGCTCGTTCATCATTTTTTTCTCCCTCTCTCCAAATACTAAAACTTGAGAGCATCCAATGAAGCGGACGGGTGGTAGATTCAAGACAAACACAAGGAAATAATCCTTTACACAGAGAGTGATCAAAACAGAGGTGGTCAAAATTGCTTGACGTAAGAGCCACGTAGAATAAACTTCAGATGTCTGAGAGACACAAGACAGGAACATCAGATGTTTGAGAGCTGCAAGGAAGGAAAGGAGGGAGGGAGGGAAGAAGGAAAGAAGATGAAGATGAAGATATTGGATTTATATCCCACCCTCCACTCCGAAGAGTCTCAGAGCGGCTCACAATCTCCTTTACCTTCCTCCCCCACAACAGACACCCTGTGAGGTAGATGAAGATATTGGATTTCTATCCCGCCCTCCACTCCGAAGAGTCTCAGAGCGGCTCACAATCTCCTTTACCTTCCTCCCCCACAACAGACACCCTGTGAGGTAGATGAAGATATTGGATTTATATCCCGCCCTCCACTCCGAAGGGTCTCAGAGCGGCTCACAATCCCAGGCCAGTCATGGAGGAGAGCCAGTTTGGTGTAGTGGTTAAGTGCACAGACTCTTATCTGGCAGAGCCGGGTTTGATTCCCCACTCCTCCACTTGCACCTGCTAGCATGGCCTTGGGTCAGGCATAGCTCTGGCAGAGGTTGTTCTTGAAAGGGCAGCTGCTGGGAGAGCCCTCTCAGCCCCACCCACCTCACAGGGTGTCTGTTGTGGGGAAGGAAGGTAAAGGAGATTGTGAGGCGCTCTGAGACTCTGTCCTTGAAAGGGCAGCTGCTGGGAGAGCCCTCTCAGCCCCACCCACCTCACAGGGTGTCTGTTGTGGGGAAGGAAGGGAAAGGAGATTGTGAGGCGCTCTGAGACTCTTCGGAGTGGAGAGCGGGATATAAATCCAATATCATCTTGGGAAGAAGTGGGATATAAATGAAGCAAACCAATAACCTGCCTTGGGTTTCGGCAAGAAAAGCAGACTAAAAGGAAGGCAGGAAATATTTCCTCGCGTCCATCCCAAATCAACTGCTCATCTGGCTGCCTCCCCCAAAGGTTTGGTTTTATGGGAGGAGAAAAGTTCTCATGTTCCATTTTGCTCCACCTCAAGCCCCAGCTCAGAGAGGAGAGATTGGCATTGAAACGTTCATTGCCAGAAACTAGGGTTGCCAACTCCAGTTTGGGGAATTCCTGGAGACTTTTGGCCCCACTGGTAGACCTCCTGACGGCACCTGGGCTTTTTTGGCTACTGTGTGACATAGAGTGTTGGACTGGATGGGCCATTGGCCTGATCCAGCATGGCTTCTCTTATGTTCTTATGTCTGGGGCAGTGATGCTCTGTATTCTTGGTGCTTGGGGGGGCAACAGTGGGAGGGCTTCTGGTGTCCTGGCCCCACTGGTGGACTTCCTGATGGCACCTGGGGGGGGGGGGTTAGCCACTGTGTGACACAGAGTGTTGGACTGGATGGGCCATTGGCCTGATCCAACATGGCTTCTCTTATGTCTGGGGCAGTGATGCTCTGTATTCTTGGTGCTTGGGGGGGCAACAGTGGGAGGGCTTCTGGTGTCCTGGCCCCACTGGTGGACTTCCTGATGGCACCTGGGGGGGGGGGGTAAGCCACAGTGTGACACAGAGTGTTGGACTGGATGGGCCATTGGCCTGATCCAACATGGCTTCTCTTATGTCTGGGGCAGTGATGCTCTGTATTCTTGGTGCTTGGGGGGCAACAGTGGGAGGGCTTCTGGTGTCCTGACCCCACTGATGGACCTCCTGATGGCACCTGGGGGTTTTTTGGCCTCTATGTGACACAGAGTGTTGGACTGGATGGGCCACTGGCCTGATCCAACATGGCTTCTCTTATGTTCTTCTGTGACACAGAGTGTTGGACTGGATGGGCCAATGGCCTGATCCAACATGGCTTCTCTTATGTTCTTATGAGTGGAGCCTCGAGGGGTCAGGGAGCTCAGTGGGGTACAACACCATCAAGTCCACCCTCCAAAGCAGCCATTTTCTCCAGGGAGAACTGACGTCTCAAGTCTGGGTGGAGATCAGCCGTCATTCCTGAAGATCTCCAGGAACCACCTGGAGACTGGCAACCCTCCAAAGGAGTCTCAGATACTACTGTAGACTGTAGCAGAAGTGAAAAGGCAGACTCTGAACAGAGCGAACCGGCGCCCCATCTCTGTTCTAACAGATCCCCATTCTTTTCCATTGCTGTGTCTTCATTTCTCCCTTCTCAGCTCTCTCATACATGGTTGCCGGTCTCCAGCCGAGGGGGAGAGGTGCCCTGGAGAAAAGGTCTGCTTGGAAGGGTGGTCTCCCGGGCCTTGGACCTGCCGAGGCCCCGCCCCTCCCCTCCTCAAACCACGCCCTCTCCCAGCTCCACCCCCAAAGCCTCCCGGTATTTTCCAACACTGACTTGGCAACCAGTGTTCCCTCTAAACTGAGTGAGCATGAGCCAGCTCACAGATTTTTAGCCTCCGGCTCACACCTTTTTGTCTTCGCTCAGGAAGGACGGCCCCAGAGCACCATGACTGATGCAGCCGCTCCCCACTTACAAGCCAGTCGCTCACAAAGTAGCATTTTTGCTCCCCAGATTCTGCAGCTTCGAGGGGACGTTGGTGGCAGCCCTCTCTCTCAACCAGAGGGGGCGGGGAGTTCACGGAGAACCATTCCACCCACCACCACAGCATCCTCATTTTCCTTTGTGAAGAAGAAGACTTGCAGATTTATACCCCGCCCTTCTCTCTGAATCAGAGTCTCAGAGCGGCTCACAATCTCCTACGTTTCCCCCACACACGACAGACACCCTGTGAGGTGGGTGGGCCTGAGAGGGCTCTCCCAGCAGCTACCCTTTCAAGGACAGAGTCTCAGAGCGGCTCACAGTCTCCTTTCCCTTCCTCCCTCACAACAGACGCCCCGTGAGGTGGGTGGGGCTGAGAGGGCTCTCCCAGCAGCTGCCCTTTCAAGGACAGAGGCTCAGAGCAGCTCACAATCTCCTTTCCCTTTCTCCCCCACAACAGACACCCCGTGAGGTGGGTGGGCCTGAGAGGGCTCTCCCAGCAGCTGCCCTTTCAAGGTCAGAGTTTCAAAGCGGCTCACAGTCTCCTTTCCCTTCCTCCCTCACAACAGACACCCCATGAGGTGGGTGGGGCTGAGAGGGTTCTCCCAGCAGCTGCCCTTTCAAGGACAGAGTCTCAGAGCAGCTCACAATCTCCTTTACCTTCCTCCCCCACAACAGACACCCCGTGAGGTGGGTGGGGCTGAGAGGGCTCTCCCAGCAGCTGCCCTTTCAAGGACAGAGTTTCAGAGCGGCTCACAGTCTCCTTTCCCTTCCTCCCCCACAACAGACACCCCGTGAGGTGGGTGGGGCTGAGAGGGCTCTCCCAGCAGCTGCCCTTCCAAGAACAGAGTCTCAGAGCGGCTCACAGTCTCCTTTCCCTTCCTCCCCCACAACAGACACCCCGTGAGGTGGGTGGGGCTGAGAGGGCTCTCCCAGCAGCTGCCCTTTCAAGGACAGAGTTTCAGAGCGGCTCACAGTCTCCTTTCCCTTCCTCCCCCACAACAGACACCCCGTGAGGTGGGTGGGGCTGAGAGGGCTCTCCCAGCAGCTGCCTTTCCAAGGACAGAGTCTCAAAGTGGCTCACAATCTCCTTTCCCTTCCTCCCTCACAACAGACACCCTGTGAGGTGGGTGGGGCTGAGAGGGCTCTCACAGCAGCTGCCCTTTCCAGGACAACCTCTGCCAGAGCTCTGGCTGACCCAAGGCCATTCCAGCAGGTGCAAGTGGAGGAGTGGGGAATCCAACCCGGTTCTCCCAGATAATAGTCCGCACACTTCACCACTGCACCTAACGGGCTCTCTGAAGGGGGGGGGGGGGGGCGAGGCTGTTACGGAACAGGCATCAGGAATCGTCGCCCCCCCCCCCTTTCCCCGCTGAGCTGGCTTCGTCTTGCCGCCCCCACCCTTTCCCTGCCCCCTTCCAAGAGCGTCTAAGGAAAGAGCGGCTGGCGCAGGCTGGCTGGCACATCTCGGCTGCGTCTACACGGGGAAGCGAAGCGGGTTTAATCCCACCCCCCGCCCGCGACCTCCTTCTCGGCTTTGCAAGGCGAGGCAGGCGGAACGGCCAGAGATGCGAGCGGGGCTTCGCTTTCTGCGGCGGCTCTGAAGGGGGGAGGGAGGGGGCGTGGGAGGCTGGGCCGGCTGAAAGGGGGGAGCTCTCATCGCCGACCATTCCGCCCCCCCCCCCTTTTTCCCCGATCCAGGGAAAGCTCTTGCCACCGCCTCCCGCTACCTGCTTCCCCCCCCCCCCCAAGGTGCAAACGCCCATGCAGCCGCTCAGGTAAGACCCCCACTCACCCCGGGAGGGGGAGAATCTTCTATTTGCAAAAAATGGGATTGGGGAGGGCACGTAAGGGGGGGGGGGGTCAGCTTACTCTGTGCAACTTGTGGGGTTGCATGCATGCATGCCCTCCCCCGGTGAACTGCATGCAGCCCCTGAAGAATGCCGCTCCCCTCCCCCCTTGAACACCTGTTCTGTCTCCTCGATCTGGATTCTCTTCCCCTCGCCCCGTTTACACGGAGAAGCTGTCGAGGATCTCGCTTCTGTTTTTTTTTTTGCACGCCTGTGGCTTCCCGCCCCCCGGCCCGCTGGCAGTCTGACCCCCCCGCTTCCTTGGGGGCGAAGCCCCATTGCACGCGATGGGTTTACTCCGGAGTAAACGCGCGCGAGTCCACTTTGCGCGCGCGCCGATCGCATCGGGTCCGCGTGTGTCTCCGCTTCAGGCCACCTTTTTAAAATGTTTCCTTGCACCTTTTCAAATGGTTGCACCGTTGCTCGGAAGTAAACCCATCCCGAAACAGAATAGGGCGCCGCGGCTCCCCTGACTTCGTGCGAGCTGCTTTGGGCGCCCCGCTCTGTTTCATCCATTCGGCACCATTTACTTCGAAGGAGGCGCCCGCCGAATGGATTTAAGGCTGCCCTTCAAAGCCACCGTCGCTGGGTGCCCTTTCCTCCTGAATTGGGGGGGGGGCGTTACTTCCGAGTAAAACGTGTACAGGATCAGGGCCCGTGGGCAGTAATCCTAAACATGCTTTCTGGGCTGGAATTTGGGCAGTGGATCTTGCTTCTAAGGACGCCTGCGCGCGAGATTGCAACCTTAAACCAACGTACCGGTAATAGTCTTTTATATATATATACATACATACATTTTCCCTCGGATCTCTTTTTCTCCACCCTCTTCAAAAAGTGCCTGGCTGTGCATGCCAGCAACACAGGAGATTTCTCCCTTTCAAGACTGACGGGTTGATTTTATTTTTCTGCCTTCCTTTCCTCGAAATTCTGTGCTAAATTGGCCCTGCGTGCTCTCCCATACCAACTGCCACATGCACGGAACGCCCCCCCCCCCAACCACCCTAAATACAGTTAGAAAGCATGCAAACCCCATTGATTCAAGGGGTCTTATGAAACAGAACCTTATAGGGTGCAGTTAAGCCTGATCCCCCTGCCCAATTTCTCCTCCCCCCACTCCAGTGTAGGGAAGCTATTGCTATATGTCCTTTAAATTTTCTGAATATCCCACCCCCCTTTCTGCTCTGCTCTTATAATGTGATCATCCATAAGCAGTGATGCATTTCAGAACAAGAGGTACTGGGGCTCAGGGCCATGTGGGAGCTCCCTCCTCTGTTTAGAACAGAGGTGGCCAAACTTGCTTAAGGTAAGAGCCACATAGAATAAAAGTCAGATGTTGGAAGGAAGGAAGGAAGGAAGGAAGGAAGGAAGGAAGGAAGGAAGGAAGGAAGGAAGGAAGGAAGGAAGGAAGGAAGGAAGGAAGGTGGGTGATAGATGATGAAGAAGAAGACAAAGAAGAAGATGATATTGGATTTATATCTTGCCCTATACTCTGAATCTCAGAGCAGTCACAGTCTCCTTTACTTTTTTACATTACCTTCTAACTGTGAGGTAGGTGGGGCTGAGAGAGCTCTCCCAGAAGCTGCCCTTTCAAAGACAACTCTTGCAAGAGCTATGGCTGACCCAAGGCCATTCCAGCAGCTGCAAGTGGAGGAGCAGGGAATCCAACCCGGTTCTCCCAGATAAGAATCAGTACATTTAACCCCTATGCCAAACCGACTCTCCAGTGACTAACATCCTCAGGTCCTTTGGTGGTGAACAGGAGAGAGGGAAAGAAAACAACTTTAAATGCTTTCTCCAAGCCAGGAGCTGGCTTGACTTGGAGAAGTGATTTAAAGCGACATATGCCCTCTCCAAGCCGGCCAACAGGGTGCTGGGCAGTATTCCTTCTAAGCTGAGTTAGCTTGAGACAGCTCACACAACATGAGTGGGAGAGCCACAGTTTGGCCACCCTTGATCTCTGAAGCCTAGAGAGGAACTGTGATTCCAGGGGATCCCCACAGCCCACCTGGAGGCTGGTAGTCCTGTTAGAATGAGATGTTCATAAGAACATATAAGGGAACCTTGCTCTGCCCGCCCCACCCCCCCGCGTCAGTCTTTCTCCTTTCCTTCAAACGAGCCCGGCTGTTCTGTTGTGTTTGCCAGACAGATGTGCTTGTTTGTGGTTCTCGGCCAGAAGGAGATGAAAGTCCCCCTGTTGTTTAGATGTGAATCGTGATTGCTGCCTGTTGAAGTAATTGCCGTCCAATTGCTTCGAGGTGGAATCAATTTCCCTAAATTGAGCTTTTAATGGGAAGCTTGCAAAGGGGTTGTAATGGCATGTGGTTTAGGGAGCCGTTGCCTGGATTGGCCGCACCGAGGTCTTCTCCCCCCCCCCTCCCCACCCCACCCATCGCCTAGGAAAGACAGCGCCATCTGCTGGGAACTGACGAACTCCAGGCTGCATTTAAATCTTGGGAGGAAAGAGGTGCCAGGTAAATTTGGGATAGATAAAGGTGGGTTGCCGTGTTGGTCTGGAACAGCAGGACAAAGTATGTCCAGGAACACCTCTAATGGTTAAGTGCGTTAAGAACCGGGTTGGATTCCCCACTCCTCCACTTGCACCTGCTGGAATGGCCTTGGGTCTGCCACTCTCGCAGGAGTTGTCCTTGAAAGGGCAGCTGCTGTGAGAGCTCTCTCAGCCCCGCCCACCTTACGGGGTGTGTGTTGTGGGGGGAGAAGATATAGGAGATTGTAAACCACTCTGAGTCTTCTTCTTCAATTTGGTGTAGTGCTTAAGTGTGCGGACTCTTATCTGGGAGAACCGGGTTGGATTCCCCACCCCACTCCTTCACTTGCAGCTGCTGGATTGGCCTTGGGTCAGCCATAGCTGCAACATAGGGCACCGGCCTTCTGGGGGCACCGAATTGGGTGTCCCCCATGTGACACACAGGAGTTGTCCTTGAAAGGGCAGCTGCTGTGAGAGCTCTTTCATCCCCACCCACCTCACAGGCTGTCTGTTGTGGGGAGAGAAGATATAGGAGATTGTAAGCCGCTCTGAGTCTCTGATTCAGAGAGAAGGGCAGGGTATAAATCTTCAGTCTTCTTCTTTAAGACCAGCGAAGTTTAATTCCAGATATGAGCTTTTGTGTATATGCACACTTTGCAGAAGTCGAAGTCCTTTAGATTGAATCCGGTTAAGTTTGAGTCCAGTAGCCCCTTCAAGACCAGCAAAATTTCATTCTGGGTGTGAGCTTCTGCGTGTCTGCGAAAAGCTTTCATGATGAGCTGAAGAAACAGAACAGAGTTTGAATCTAGTGGCACCCAGGGCTGGGCCTGCCACAAGACAATTGACTAGGGCACTTGCCTTTGAGGGCACCAAATTGGGTGCCCCCCATGTGACTCGGTGACATTATTTGTGCGGGGGGGGGCATCACAAGTTAGCTTTGCCTAGCGTGCCAGACAGTCTAGAGCCGGCGCTGGTGACGCCTTCAAGGCCAACAAAGTTTAATTCTGGGTCTGAGCTTTTGTGCGTATGCACACTTTGCAGAAGTCTGAATCTGTTCAGTTTGAATCTGATTAAGTTTGGGTCCAATGGCACCTTTAAGCCAACGAAGTTTAATTCTGGGTATGAGCTTTTGCGAGCATGCACGCTTTGCAGAAGTCGGAGTCCGTTCAGTTTGAATCCAATTAAGTTTCCGTTCAGTGGCACCTTTAAGATCAATAAAGTAATTCTGGGTATAAGCTTTCCTGTGTTCACAACATACTGAGGCTGGCATAGAAATACATTATCCTACTTGGACAAAATGGTGAATCGTGAATTTGGGGAAGAGCAGAGAAGACATCTGCGAAAGAGCACTTGCCATCTTTGAAAAAGAAGCGGGCTATTCCGTCTGAAAATAAAACCAGTATCCCTCCCCCATTGGAAAGAGATGACTGATGTTATATAAAAAGTATAGATTCAAGAGATTAGTGGTGTTGGTCTAAAGCAATAGAACAAAGTTTGACTCCAGTGGCGCCTTCATAACCAACCAAGTTTAATTCTGGGTATCAGGGCTTTTTTTTTTTAGAAGGAATGCACAAGAACGCCATTTTGGCTGGCTTGGCATCAGAGGGTGTGGCCTCATATGCAAATGAATTCCTGTTGGGCTTGGTGAGAGCCAGTCTGGTGTAGTGGTTAAGTGTGTGGACTCTTATCTGGGAGAACCGGGTTTGATTCCCCCCTCCTCCACTTGCAGCAGCTGGAATGGCCTGGGTCAGCCAGAGCTCTCTTATCTGGGAGAACCGGGTTTGATTCCCCACTCCTCCACTTGCAGCAGCTGGAATGGCCTTGGGTCAGCCAGAGCTCTCTTATCTGGGAGAACCGGGTTTGATTCCTCACTCCTCCACTTGCAGCAGCTGGAATGGCCTTGGGTCAGCCAGAGCGCTCTTATCCGGGAGAACCGGGTTTGATTCCTCACTCCTCCAATTGCAGCAGCTGGAATGGCCTTGGGTCAGCCATAGCTATCATAGGAGTTGTCCTTGAAAGGGCAGTTTTTGTCAGAGCTCTCTCAGCCCCACCCACCTCACAGGATGTCTGTTGTGGGGGGAGAAGATGTATGAGATTGTAAGCTGCTCTGAGTCTCTGATTCTGAGAGAAGGGATGCATAAAGCAATGTATAAATCTTCTTCTTCTTCTACAAAATAAAGCGCTGTGTGAAACAATGGTGTCGTCAAGGGGATGTGGCCTAATATGCAGATGAGTTCCTGCTGGGCTTTTTCTACCAAAAAAAAAGTCCTGCTGGGTATAAACTTTGTTCTGCACGCCCACGAAAGCTCATACCCAGAAATAAACTTTATTGGTCTTAAAGGTGCCACTCGGCTCAAACTATGTTCTATAAAAAGGGGTTGATTTGTGTTGGTCTGAAGCAATAGTCCAAAGCAGGAGTCAAGTGGCAGCTTTTTAAAGGCGCAATATAAAACGGGGGTTGCACTCAGTTTCGTAGGCACCAGAAACTCCCCAGCCTTTCTTCCTGGTCTTCAAATCCACCCTTCAGACTCCACTGCTGATGTGTTTTGGTGGTTTTGCTTTTAAAGTGGATAGCAGAGAAGTGAAATGTGGGTAATTGAAGGGAGGGGGGGGGCGTTGCTCAGAGCTGGCTCTGGAGGAAAGATGGAAGGGCCCTGGGGGCTCCCTACAGAGAACAAAATACACAGAGGGGAAAAAATCTCAGCCAATCCTCTGACAAATGGCTCTGAATGCTTGGGATGTGTGGCCTTCATACCTCGTTTTTTTGCGACGTGGCTCCCGCAGGAGGGGAGAGAGCCACGCCATCTGCCAAACTGTGTTTACAACGGAGGCTTTGTTCCACCCAAAATGTCTAGGCGGTATTGTGAGGGGTTTTCTCAAACAGCCAGGGTCCTTTTGACAGTTGGGACGGCCCCCGCAGAGGAGTTTGGGGCTGTTGCTAGGGTTGGCCTTTGCTTTGGGGAGCTGGGAGTTCTGGCTGGAACCAGGTTCCTTCCAGGCTGGTATCTGTCTGAGCGTGGAGGCTATCAAAACCTCCACCTGTTACCTGTCTTCCTTTTTGCAGAGTTACCAATCTCGAGGCAGGGCCCGGCGTTTTCCAAGAATTACATCTGAGCCTCAAACTACCAAGATCAGTTTCCCTGGAAGAAATGTCAACTTTAGGGGGCAGTCTTTATGGTATTAAGAGCCCCGTGGCGCAGAGTGTTAAAGCTGCAGCACTGCAGTCTTAAGCTCTACTCATGACCTGAGTTCGATCCCCGGTGGAAGCTGGGTTTTCAGGTAGCCGGCTTGAGGTTGACTCAGCCTTCCATCCTTCTGAGGTCAGTAAAAATGAGTACCCAGCTTGCTGTGGGGGGGAAGTGTATTTGACTGGGGAAGGCTATGGCAAACCACCCCATAAAAAGTCGCTGTGAAAACGTGAAAGCAACGTCACCCCAGAGTCGGAAACGACTGGTGCTTGCACAGGGGACCTTTCCTTTCCTTTCTTTATGGTATGCCATAGAGGAAGAGTGGCCAAACATGGCCACATGCGGCTCTTTCACACATGTTGTGTGGCTCTTGAAGCCCTCACTGCCCCATTGACTGGCATGGAGAAGGCATTTATCTCTTTAAATCATTTAAAGTTGCTTCTTTCTACTCTCCCTTCCCATCTATTTTCCTTCCTTCCTACCTTCTGGCTTTCAAACATCTGACATTCATATCTTGCAGCTCTCAAACATCTGACATTTATTCTATGTGGCTCTTATGTTAAGCAAGTCTGCCCACCCCCTGCCATAGAGTCTAGGAGAAAGTCGTCCTAGAGTGACATCACATCTCTGCTGTGCTCTCCACTGTCCCCAGACTCAGCTGTCTCCAGGGGACAGGCCATGTTGGCAAACCATACCCTTCAGGGGTCTCTCCCTTTCTCCTCTCGAATCTGTCCAGCACAAGAAAGCAAAACTTCCTTAAGTTTAGAACAAGTAGAAGTCAGTATTAGCTTTAAGACAACCAAGTTTATTCAGAATGTAAGCTTTCGTGTGCTTGAAGCACGCTTCGTCAGACAATAACACGGAATGGCAAGCAGTCCTACGTATAGAAAGAGCGGGCAGCGAATTAGTATGTGAAATCATGGAAATGATTTTTTAGCAGATTAGAAGGATCACAGCTTGGGGCTTGGGAATCGTTGGTTTGTGTTGACTGGGCAGAAACAACGGCAAAGGCAGTAAACATCAGACTAGCAGATTGATGTCTATGTTTAGGTATCCCAAGTGTGAAGTGCCATAAATAAGAGTTTAGTGTCTTTTAAGATGCAAGCCTGAGATCCAGGCGGGTTCAGCTACTGTGCCAGAAGCACAGCTCGCTCCTCAACAATTTAGCTGAGGGCTCGCTCACTCAAATCCACTGTAAGTTCTGTGCCAAGCGCTGTGAGATCAGAACTGCTAGCTGTCCGGGGCTCGCTTTCAGGTTCGGAAGAAACTTCAAATTGCAGAAGGAGTACGAACTAGAGGTTGTGGGTTCAGGTCTGCTGAGGGTTCACCACACATGTAGAATCCATTTCTCTTACCCCACGTATGAAGCCTTCGCATTTGCTGCTATCGATGGAGGGAGATTTGACTTTGGAGCGCCCTGGAGATCTTGTGGCTTTTTAAGTGCTACTGGACTCGAATCCAGCTTTTCTATCGCAGACCAAAACGGCTGCCCACCTGAAACTTATCTTCACATTTCCTGTTGCCCTGGACTTATTTTTTTAAAACCCATCTTGCCTCTAAAGAGCTCAGGTTGACATGGACGGTTCTCTGCTCCTAGTTTATCCTCCCAACCAGGGGCTCTCTTTTTTTGTAGAAAAAGCCCAGCAGGAGCTCATTTGCATATGAGGCCACACACCCCTGTCACCAACAACCGTTGTTTCACACAGCCCAAAAGGGACTCATTTGCATATTAGGCCACACCCCCTTGTCACCATTGTTTCACACAGGCTTTTTTGCAGAAAGAGGCCAGCAGGAACTCATATGCATATTAGACCACACCCCTGATGGCACCAGTGTTCCGCACAGGGGTTTTTGTAGGAAAAGGCCAGCAGGAATCATTTGCATATTAGGCCACACCCCCTGACGGCACCATTGCTTCACACAGGCTTTTTGTAGAAAAAGGCCAGCAGGAACTCATTTACATATTAGGCCACACCCCCTGATGCCGAGCCAGCCGGAACTGCATTCCTGTGCGCTCCTGCTCAAAAAAATCCCTGATTATGACAATTCTGTGAGGTGAGCTAAGCAGAGATCCACATCAGATGTGCCGTGGGGAGTTCCCACATTCAATGCTCTCAGTGATTTGAAAACGATAAATTCAGGTGTGCAAGGTCCAACTTGGACTGGGACTGTGGGGAAATGGTGATTTCAGTTTCCTGTGTGCCAAAGGGAAGAGCTTTAAAAATCTCCAGATCCAAAAGGAATAGCCCGCCCACCCAAAACAACAACCACACACAAACATTTCCTGCAAATCAAATCTAGAAATCACTGGGAACACGGAACTCACAGAACGCAGCTGGTTGGACCCCAAGAGAGAAGAACTCATTGGAGACTACCAGGGGACTTTACGAGAGGGTGTGGATTCGGAAGCGCTAACCACTACACTCACACTGCCGCCTGAAGTAGTTGTGGAGATAGTTTTCTGGTTGATATACAGTGAGATTTCACAGGTCTAGTCAAACTATTTAGTCTGGGGGAGGGATCCAATCAGCAGATTAAAAAACACAAACTTCAGCAAACTTAACACAGGGTGAATTTCTAGAGGGGGTCCCACCAACAAGGGGCCACCATGGAAAAGACCCTCCCTCTGGTGTCTGCACCCAGTGATCTCATGAAGTTTGTCCGTGCCAGCCTGTTTCTCTTACTGGTGTGAACTCACACACTCACAGATGTCACAGTTTGCTGGTTTGGGGGGCCACTAAGTCATCCTGATAGCTACACAGAACCTCCATGTCCAGAACAGTGTACCTGCGAGATTGCTATCACCGATATGCTTTGCTCATGAGGGCATTTCCTGCTTCAGAAGCCACTTATGCATATCCGCTTTCTCATAAAGCCAAACGGGAAATTTTCCCAACACAAAAAATTTAAGATCATTTGGATCATGATGTAAATCACGAAAATGTTCTGAAAGAGGAGCTTCAGGCACAAAATTCTTCACACGGGACCTATGTTCCAAGACATGGGTACGTACCACCCGTCTGGTGCTTCCACAATATATTTTTTTACATGCACAAAATTATATAAATGCAACCTTTAGTGGAACATGTTGTTGTATCTTTTAATTTAACTCTAAAACCTGATCTTGGATGTTGAAACTCTCTGAGTTCCAAAGAGAAAAAGGCAAGCGGAGCACGTCCCGTATTGATGGTGCCCCCCCCCCCAATGTAAGTAGGAAAGGGCATTTTCTTAAAGTCAGATCTCACCAAAGTGTCGGATAAGTTTTTGGCCCTACAGTATCCTATTTTTGGAAAATTACTGCACCCAGGTAAGTCTTTTACCAAGAACCAATTTTTTTTAAGAGTGTTTTGGATAGAATAAGAAACTGGAGAAAATTGAAATGCACAGGTCAGCCTATCTTTAACCCTTGAGTTGCCCCCTCCTGGTGAGTGTCTTTGGTTAACACAGCACTTCTTGGCGTATTGTTAACTTTCTACAAGCTGCAGTCAAAGTACGCTCTGAGTATCCCCGAGCTTCAAACCGTTTACAAATTCTATTCTTTTTCGGTTTCAAAATCTTCCAGACATGCAGAGTTCCGTTTTGCCCTTATTAGTTGAGAAAGAGGTCAACTTTTTTCCAGATGGCTATGATGACACGAGTCAGATCTTAAAGGCGTGGTTTTATCTATTGAGTTGCGATAAGGTTTCACCGCCCGCGTATTAGCACTGCGCTTGAAGACCAAAGTGTCCAAAAAAGAAACCATGCCAACATCCGCCTGATAGTTAAACTGAATAGATGAACGGAATCCATCCATTTCAGTAATGGATCTACCACACCGCTATTAGATATTACAGCCATCGCATCATCAATACATCGACGAAACCAAATCAAGGACGAAAAAAAAGGATTAACAAGTGGGTTACAATAGAACCGATCCTCCAAGAAATCCATAAATAAACAGGCAACGCTGGGAGAAAATGGGCTGCTTATAGAGACACCTTTAACTTGTAAGCGGGGTGGGGGGGGGGAGAGAGGGAAATGTCTGCTGGGCACTCCATTATTCCCTATGGAGACCCGATTCCCATAGGGTATAATGGAGAATTGGTCTGTG